>NC_068319.1:14394850-14444850 GCF_025860055.1 Xyrauchen texanus | reverse complement strand
TTTAGTGGGTTTGGAGCTCTTACCAAAATAACTGTGAACCCTTACTGTGTACTCTGGTCTGGCTTGAAGAGCTAACAGGGTATTAAGCTGATTGTAGTGGTGGGGAGAGCGGAGAAGTCCTCACAGACTCCTAATTCGGGGTGTCTCTTGGCAGGTGATCCGCCCACCTGACGAGGGGAGAAAGTGCAGCTGAGCACTGGAACCAAAATCTGAGTGAGCATCTCATTTATGCATTAAGCACTTTCTTGATGAGTTTAGTATGTGGAAAATAAATTTGCAGAAGCATTTGCAAAATGAAAGAGGTTGTTATATTGCACATCTCAAAAAGTTTTTTTGTACAAAGGTGTGTTAAATCTTACAGTGACATTTGGGGAAGTCATAAATTGCTAAATCGATTAATAAATAAAGCAAATTCTTTTAAGGGTTAGTTCATCCAAAAACAAAAATGTTCTTATCATGTACTCACCTTCATGACATCTCAGATGTGTATGACTTTCTTTCTTCTGCTGAACACAAACAAAGATGTTTAGAAGAATATCTCAGCTCTGTAGGTCCATACAATGCAAGTGAATGGTGATCAGGCCTTTGAAGCTTTGAAAAGGAGATATGGTCAGCATAAACATAATCCATAAGACTCCAGTGGTTTAATCAATGAGTGCGTTTACATGGACACCAGAAAGCAGCGTATTGCAAGAACACAGCTTATTGAGAGCAAGCTGCATTCCTGTTTACATGTACAGAGTAAGCAGCGTATAACTCGTTTATACATGGGGCTTGGTGAGAAAGCAGTGTTCTCCATAGCAATATAATATCCCCGCGACGCTTGTGTAAATAACAAACACGGATCTGAGAAAGACTTTGCTATTTTACTCTGTTGCTTCGCTTTATTTACATATATCCCACAGTCCATAAAGGTTGCTGTGTTAGTTTATAATAGACACAACAAATGATGCAACAATAAATAAAAGCAGAAATTAGAGAGAAATACAAAGATTAAGATTATACTTTTTTTTTTATTAATTATGTATATATAAATAAACCATTTATCAAAAAAACGCAATATTACACAATATATTGTACATAGACTGGATTTCTTGGCAGTAAGCATAGTATGAAGCTATAAAGTTTCTCTTTTAGAGTAATTGATGAATTGTTAAATGAAAATTAGGATTTTATTTCCTATAGTAATTATAATCAACTCTTGAATAATCAAGAAAAAGTCTGTGTATGTGTCTGCATATATTCGTATATGTGTGCACTGAAGAAGCAGTCAGTCTGCTGCTGTATTTGAACATACATTAGCCTTTTTGAACCTCTGAATCCCTCATTGACACCACTTTTGCTTAAAGGAGCAGAAAGGATATCACCACTTAGCCTGTGTAAACAACAGGTCTGCTGTTGAACTATGGCCCTGCGACTCCTACTTACACACATTCCACTGACCACTGATGAGTCCCAAGTCTGCTAAAAGTGTTCTTATCCTGTGCAACAATGTGTGAAAGTGTGTGTAGCGATCAGACAAACTTAAAAAAAAAAAACCCTGCTATTTATCTCTATTATAATTATTATTATTACATTGTATATATATATATATATATATATATATATATATATATATATATATATATATATATATGTGTGTGTGTGTGTGTGTATGTATGTAATAATAAAAATTAATAATAATATAATTGTATTGTTTTTTTTCATTCAATAGAGATAAAGAGCAGGGTGGAGGGAATATTTGTGTGTACAGCAGGCCTGTGTGTGTGTCTGTGTGTGTGTGTGTGAGAGAGAGGGGGGGGGGGGGGGATTAATTCCCTTTGGATTCTAAATGCATCCTTGCCCTTCAAATCAAAAGCTCTCATAATTTTACAGTCAAATATGCATTATCCATGCATTATCTCCACTGAGTGTGCTTAATCCAGTGGACATCTGTTGGCTATATCGCTTGAACCTTTGTACAAATCTACAGATCAAAGGGTAAATAATTCTAAAGAAGTAATGTGGCTTATAGGTCTCTTGTGCTTGTCAATTAACTTTTTTTTTTCTTCTTTTTTAAAAAAAAAAAAAAAAAAACACTTCAGTCTGACACACAACCTTAGGAAATAGCCGTGTATGAAGCTGGCATCAGATTATGACGTCCATGGGAATACGTCTCACTTAAACTCTTGAGTTAACGTAATCTCATTCAGCCAACTGCGCGTCTAACTATGCTTAATACCTCTTCTCAGACATTAACCGCCGCTCTTGTTGGAGCTGCATAAATGCAAGGACACGTTCGGGGAGACGCTGAACTCTCTGAATGACTGGACTATGCGGTTGCTTAATATCACCACTAGGTGGCGCAAAGCTAAAGTCCGGGAGATCTAACGTTCTGAACAGTAAAGACATCTATCTGCTCGCTGGCTCGCCTGGCGGCAGTGGCCGTCACTTGCAGTGTTGTTACGCCCCTCATGACCGCCGAGCAGCCAATGGGCTCCGGGAGGCAGAGTTCTCCCTGTGGCCGCCATTAGAGAAAGGAATCTGTGAATTCAAATGGAAACCAGCAGGAACACAGACCGAGAATAGGCGTTTTACATAAATGACTGATTTCATGTAGGTTCTCGTCGCCTTTTCGATGATTTTACCGCGGAATGCTTTTCGTTTTTAAGCCGCTTTCGATGGAGGAGTAAGAGAGCCGTTTTTAAGCTAAAACCGTTTCTAAGCCAAGGGGGAGGGGGGAGAGTTGCCTCTTTTGCTCTCCCTGTTCTTTTTCTATTTTAATAACGTACCCCTCCTCGGTTTTTACATGTAATTTATTCCGTCACAGCCTCGTCCACGGTTGAGGCCGTTTTTTTTATTCGAATTTGGGCTGATCGCGGGAGGCGTGAGCGATCGAATGGGGCTGTTGAATTCCATTCCTCCACCGATTGTTTAAAATAATTCCGTTCACATTCGACTCGAATTCGGAGAAACATTCTTTTTCATTTTCCATGGAAACCCCGGTGATGGGATGTTCGAGCGCGCAGTGAAAGGATGAGTGCTTGTTTCGTAGCGAACGGGGCCAGCTTGGAGGACTGCCATTCCAATCTATTCTATCTGGTAAGAGATTTCAAAAACTAAAAGGAAAAAGCAGCCATTTTTAGCCGCCTAGCGTGCTAACATCAGCCCCAGTGGAGAGAGAGCGATCAGGGCCCTATGTATGTGATTCAAACACACGATTCATGGTTTGTGTGTATGTGCGTATTTGTAAGCTATGTTAAAGTGATTGATGATGTCTCGTTTTACACCAGAAGGTTTAACGCAAACGTCGCGTGTGTTTATTTTTTGTAGCGTATTACAAATTGAACGGAACTAGGAGAGTTTACAGACTGAAAGTTTGAAGTTTAATTTTAACAGCATTTTTTTGCAAGCATAAATTACTGCACTCATTTTAAAAAGTGCTATTTTAGTGATTGTGTGTTAAGAAGTAAACAGAAGAGTATTTTGGTCCTCAGTTGAAACTTCATGTTGTCCGGGGTGTTTACATGTGTGTTTACACTCTACATGCGCGGGCGCATTTTACCTACTAGATTTGACACTATTTTGGTTCTGGTCACAAATGTATCTTGTGAACCCTGCATTAGTTATTTGGCTCAAAATAACCAGTACTGGGTTTGGGTTCATCTCATAAGGGTGTAAATAGATGGGGCATTCCTGGATGTTTACATGACTTTTTCGGCTCCCTAAACACGCAATCAAACTTGTACTCGCACTTCTATTGATCTTAGATTAAGCCAATTATAATTACTATAGACGGCGTCTACCATTATTACTAGAATTAGCCCATTTTTTTTTTAAGCTCCTTTACTAGTGAGGACATTTTTTTTTTTTTTTAAAGGCTTTGACAGAGCAATTTTCCCCTCACAAGTACACTGACACAGTCAAGGCCTTGTGGTGAATTATATAACTTTAGCTGATCCAGTTTAATGCCTGCTCTGTTTTATTACTACCACAGCACAATCTCTGATATTATCTGAAGATGGATAGCTCGACTGAGAGCTTGTTTGCACACTTTGTTTGAATGTAGTACTTGATGATTTGAATATGAATAGTTGCAGTTGTCCACAAACTCGTTCTCTCTCAGACAAGTTTCTCCCTCTGTTTAGTTACAGTTGAGAACCATTTGTCCCCCAAGTTCTTTCCAAATGTCAAGTAATTGTGTTTTCAACATTCCTATAATTCAACAGACACTACAGTTGAAGTCAGAAGTTTAAAAACACCTTAGCGAAATACTTTTAAACTCAATAAACAATTCCTAACATTTAATGATAGAAAACATTCCCTGTCTTAGGTCAGTTAGGATCACTACTTTATTTTAAGAATGTGAAATGTCAGAATAATAGTTGATATAATTAGTTATTTCAGCTTTTATTACTTTAATCACATACCCAGTGGGTAAAATGTTTACATACACTTTGTTAGTTTTTTGACAGCATTGCCATTAAATTGTATAACTCTTGTATAACACATATTTTGGGTAGCCTTCCACAAGCTTCTCACAAGAAGTTGCTGGAATTTTGACCCATTCCTCCAGACAGAACTAGAGTCAGGTTTGTTGGCATCCTTGCTCGCTCATGCTTTTTTTTTTTTAGTTCTGCCACAAAAAGTTATATCAGATTGAGGTGAGGGCTATATGATGACTACTCCTATACCTTGACTTTGTTGTCCTTAGGCCATTTTGCCACAACTTTGGTGGAGGTATGCTTGGGGTCATTGTCCATTTGGAAGACCCATTTGTAACCGAGGTTTAACTTGCTGATGTTTTGAGATTTTGCTTTAATATACCCACATCATTTTCCTTCCTCATGATGCCATCTATTTTGTGAAGTGCACCAGTCCCTCCTGCAGCAAAACACCCCCACAACATGATGCTGCCACCCCCATGCTTCACTGTTGGTATGGTGTTTTTCGTCTTGCATGCCTCACCTTTTTTCCTCCAGACATAACGATGGTCATTATGGCCAAACAGTAACATTTTTGTTTCATTAGACCAGAGGACATAGTTAGACCAGTGTAAGATCTTTGTCCCTATGTGCACTTGAAAACTGTAGTCTGGCTATTTATGCGGTTTTGGAGCAGTGGATTCTTCCTTGCTGAACAGCCTTTCAGGTTATGTTGATATAGGACTCACTTTACTGTGGATATAGATACTTGTCTACCTGTTTCCTCCAGCATCTTCACAAGCTCCTTTGCTGTTGTTCTGGGATTGATTTGCACTTTTCGCACCAAACTACATTCATCTCTAGGAAACAGAATGCATCTCCTTCCTGAGCGGTTTATACTTGCGTACTATTGTTTCTACAGATGAAGGTTGTACCTTCAGGCTTTGGGAATTGCTCCCAAGTATGAACCAGACTTGTGGAGGTCCACAATTTTTTTTCTGAGGTCTTTGCTGATTTCTTGTGATTTTTTTCCATGATGTCAAGCAAAGAGGCACTGAGTTTGAAGGTAGGCCATCCAAAATACATCCACAATTCAGTTCACCTTCTATCAGAAGCTAATTGTCTAAAGGCTTGACATAATTTTCTGGAATTTTACAAGCTGTTTAAAGGCACAGTTAACTTAGTAAATGTAAACTTCTGTTCTGACCCACTGGAATTGTGGAATTGTGTCAATTAAAAGTGAAACAATCTGTCTGTAAACAATTGTTGGAAAAATTACTTGTCATGCACAAAGTAGATATCCTAAATGACTTGCCAAAACTATAGTTTGCTAATATGAAATCTGTGTATGTAAACCTCTGACTTCAACTGTATATGATCATGAAGAACAGTTCTTTTTAATATTTGTCAGGACATTTAAGCTCTTAAAGTGTTTGAAAGTGTCATTATAGCTCACAACTGTATGGCTCTGTTCACGGGAAACTGTCTCACCTCAATACACACAATATTTGCTACTACACACACTCACTCACTCACTCCAAGTTTCAGTGCTTAATTTTAGCTACCCAGGTGGAGTAAATATGTTTCTGAAATAAGTTTGAGAGTTGTAGGCTTGTAGTAAATTTTAAGCTCCCCAGTTATTTACTTGCTGTTAGGGCTCCACGATTTCGACCAGTCATATTGTGATTGCGATCACACTTCAGTCCTCCAAAAAAAGAGGTAAACTTAGACCTTTTTCACTTTAGCCAAAGACAAATAAATAAAACAGTGAAACAAAGATAAAAAACACTGTCGCCTTCGTGTTCACATTGTATCTGTCAACTGGGTACATGTTTTTGTCCACTTCATCATCATTATTTTTGGAACCCAGTCAACTTTAATATTTTATTATTGTAATATTATAATATTCTGATTATTATACAATGGCAGTATATTTCTGTAAAATTATGTAGTATTACTGTAATAAAATCTTAACTTACTCAAGCAAGGCTATGCAGTTTAGGTAAACCAATGAGTTCTAAACGGTCAAGATTTTATTTTGGTGACACATTCATGAAGGGTTTGTGTGTAGCTGAGTTCATATTTACAACAGCTCTGTCCACTAATACCTAGTGCCAAGGGGTGTATTATTTGTATATGAACTTGTAGTGGTCAGACATATTTGGGATGAAGCAACAGTGAAATTGAAGTGAATCAGGAGCACTTTAAGTGTAATGCACTCAGCACATGTAAGTAAATGGAACCGAACTGACACCCTGTCTACACTGGGCGCATCTGTTGATGCAATGCAACGGCTTGAGGTTGACTACACCGGACGCATCGACAAGAACATTCTAAACCATTTATTTGTAGGGATGCACCGAAGGAGGTATATATTTTTGGGCCGAAAGAGAAAAAAGGCAGAAAATATATACCTCCTCGCCCCGCCCCTCAGTGCTCGGATTTCAATCTGGATCGATCTAGCCCTTATCACGGCGCTACCCAACAAAGGCCGATCATGTCAGCGGTGTGGAAATTCTTCAAAGTTTCTGATAAGGACATCAAATTTGCGATCTGCAGTGTTTGTTCAGCAGAACTTTCAAGATATACACAGAGTACAGCAAGAGATTCTACAGGAAAGCGCCCCGATCCACAGCAGTGCCACAACTAGCGCTGCTACACCACAACTTGAGACGTATCTAGCGGAACTACGCCAGAAGCGACAATCCCCTTGACTACGGTCGCATAAACAAAGACCGCTTTCCTTTGCTTGCGCGGATTGCGCACAGGTATTTATCTGCCCAAGCACCAGCACAGAGAGTGAGAGACTGTCAGTGCAGCATCTCATGTTGAAGATGAGTTCTTGAAGAGAAACCCGTCACTTGTACTTAAGTAGAAAGCGGTCCAATATGATGTGTATAGCAATTACATTACACTTGTTCTTCACTTGAGGATACATCAGTCGTTTACAGTTGAGGTTGGATTTAGTTCAATTACTGCTGTTTTGCACAATCATTTTCACTTAGTGTACATACGTTTACATAAACAGAATAGAGCACTGATCTATATAATTATATATTATAGTTATATATAGATTAGTGGAATAGAGGTCCTCTGCCATTCTGTGTTCTGCCTTTTGTTTTAATTAAAATTACTGTTGCATATTAAACTTTTTGAAAGATGCTAGCTAAGTTCATTACTTGACTGTTGTTGTGCATATAATAGTTTTCTAAAACTTTACATTATTTGGATAATTGTTAATAAAATCTGTAAAATTAGATTTTTACAGAACTGAAAGAAGAAGAATATTTAATATAGTTTTAATATATTTTTTGTCCAATTTTGGTGTTACTTTCAATAAAAGTGTGATTTATTGTATTGGTTTGTAGTTTTTCAATTCAGATTCATTAAATTCATGAAATTAATGAAAAAGTATAAAATTAATACAATTATACACAACTTTTTTTTTTTTTTTAAATAGGTAAATGTTTAGGTTTTCGGCCAAGTGCATCCTGGGTTTTCGGTTTCGGCGCAGAATTTTCATTTCGGTGCATTCCTATTTATTTGTGGTGTTGACAGTAGTAGCGCCAGCATGTGCAGCGCAAAATGGAATGGACACCTGTTTAATGTCGGCGCAACGCAATGGACGTGTCCAGTGTAGACCGCATCGTTGATTATAAAGTGTTCTATTGCTTTTTAGACGTGCTGCTTGCATCCAGTGTAGAACAAAATGGAGTTGTGGAGCACAGAATCACTCTGAAAACACTGTAATAATGCAATAACACAAAACCGAAAGAACAGAGCAGCACACACAAACTTTGAAACGAGCAGCGCAAGCAGACAATTTGTTTATTTACCACAGCCCTTTTTGGTTTAATAATCGCACAAGGTCATATCACGATTTTTATTTTATTTCGATTGATTATGCACTACTTGCAGTGTAACAATCTAAATTGAGATTTTATCCTCATCTGTTTGACAAATATTAGAACTTAAAGGCTTTTCCACATTAATGCTGGCTGATAGTAGTGTTGCAGCAGTATACCGGTTTAACGGTATATCATGGTATGAAAATGGACTGTTATCATACCATGTGCGTTTGCGTATCTACGGTATTGAGAAAAAAAATATTTCGGCAGTTGCTCAAATGATAGCCTATTTTGGACTGCCGTGGCAGATTAAATGATAATCTTGCAATCAGCTAAAGGCTTCTCATCTGCACTTTCGCACGAGTGTAACGGAACCAGCTTGTGATCATGATCTGCTCTGATCTCTTGTGTGCAACAACCGGCTTTCCCTCGATATTGCGGAGCGCAGACCTCAAAACTGATGTGACCAATTTCAAATCTAGTGAGACTTCTAGTTTAAAGTGTTATGGAGGAAGTCGAACCCATAAAATAGTATGCAGCCCTGATGTGCCAATCCGCTCTGAGGAGGAAAAGAGCAACACTGTTAGCTCCATTAGCTATGCGCTACTTTTTTTTCATTAAATTGGTTCACGATTTTACATGAGTAAAAGTAACTGTTATATTTTGACAAAGTTCTAAAGGTAAAATTAATCTAAAGGTAGAATCTATTAGACCTCATTTTTATATCAACGGTGGCAGTTGTAGTTAAAGTTTCAAGCTACTATAGATTTTTTCTAGGGTTTGTACAAGTTGTACTTGAATTTGCCTTTTTCAAATACAGGTCCTGGAAAACCCTTGAAAATATACGTTTTTACCAAGAGGTCCTTAAAATGTTCTTGAATTATAGAAAATCGTAAAATATGTTTCTTAAATCGTTTAATAAATGAAATGTTTATTTTGTTTCCTGAAAAACATAATGACAGACCACTGCTGAAGCAGGCAGCGAATGGATGGCGCAGTCACGTGGCACTTGTTACTTTAGGCTGCGCTGTTCAAAATGGGCCAATCACAATCGATTGTTACTGCAGGGTTTAAAATAAATATTATTAATTCACATTTTAACTAATATTTTCACACTAAAATATTTGGTGTTGTACCCCATTGAACCCTCAAAATGTGTTGTTGTAAACCATTTAACCCTCATTAGTGTTAACTTGCTTCGTTCGTGAAACAAAATTAAATAATAAAAGAACAACAGCCAAGTTGTCCTTTATGAATGTCAACATGTTACAAAATGTTTACCCTTAGCATTTATAGGCAAAAACTGAACTGAACGGAGAATTTCTATATTTTGTATGTTGGGAAGTCAAAATTTTTTGAGTGACTCATTTACAATTTCGTTCAGTTCCTCATATACATCTGTTATGTGACTTTAGAATACATGGAATATAGCACATGAGTCATATGGACTACTGTTTACATACCCAGTTATCCACTTTTGTTGGAAAGCAAAGTGTGTTTTGAGGGAGCACACTGCAATTGCACTTCAATTTTGTCATGAATGAATCAAGAATTGTTACTGTGAGAATATATATTTAAAGATGCACTTTGAGATATTTTGCACTTGTAATAAGTGTTTTATAAAAATAAATTAACTGAATGAATAAATAAAATAATTTGTTTTAATGACATCTCGAGCATAGTCCTTAAAAACAAATAAATATGCACTTGAAAAGTCCTTGAATTTAACTTCGAAGCATCTGTACGAACCCTGTTTTTCATAAAAATGATAATTATTTATTATAATTACTATTATTCAAGACTAGCTAGACTGACCTAACCATGGTAACAAGGAGCCTTTCCTCTGTAATATGTTTGTTCTGTTTGAATTATATTTGAAATTCTGAAAAAAAAAAAAAATAAAACAGGATAATAATGGGCTCATATAAGTAAATATAGTCTTACATTTTTAAAATTGGGGGAGAGACAACTTCCTGTCACTTTTGTTGTTGATATCAACAACAAAAATAATGTCACTATAATAATGCCCTTATAATTAAAAACCACGAAGAAAACTATGCAATATAAAAGGAAATGTGACCTAGGATTCATTAAATACAAGTTAAGTTTTGATTATGTTGGGTCGCCAATTTCAAATGTAATATCTGTTCTGAAGCAAAACCAGTTGAGAACCACTGAGTTAAAGGTACCCGCCAGGAGCAGTCTGCCCTCACTGTCGCTAGGGCTGGATATCGTTCAAAACTTTTCGAGAACGATATCTCGACTTTGATACGGATCCTAAAAGATTTGAGGAAATCCATTTTAACAAGATTACAAACATTACATTCAGTTTGTTGACTTTTATTTACAGACTCAAATACTCAAGAGCCTTCTGGTCTCCTCATGCCAGGGTGGGCAGGGGCAGAGGCTATAACATTAATGTGAAGAGGAAAAAAAACCAAGGAAGCTAAACTGTTAATTCAGCCACCCCTAAGGATAACTATGGTTTAACAAGATAACTAGTTTAATGTGAGTTAAACTTGATCAGTTACTGTCAACCTTAAAGCATTTTTAGCATCGATTTAGCTAGCCATCTATAGCCATACATCCAAACAATATCTAACGTTACGTAGGTCCCAGATTATGACAATGTCACCGCACACTGAAACGTTAATTTAACAAGTACACAAGCATGTACCACTACAAGTTAGCTGATTTTGTTTGTTGGTTTATTTGCTAAACGTTAACCTTAACTGTCGGAGTCCCAGTCATAGCGCCGCTGCATTCATCAGTAGTTTTGAAGGAAGCTCTGTGGCAGGAGGACGCTGCGAGGATGACTGCACCGGCTCGGTCTTGCAGTCGAAGATGGATCAACTTTCTGCTCTTAAGTTTATTCCGTGCACTGTCAAGTGCTTCATCAGATTTGTCTTGCTGCCGCTCTTGACAGCAAGTATCTTGTCGCAAATATTGCATCGCGCACTGATGGCAATGAGCCTTGTGAAATGTAGCCACAGATCTTGGGGCACACAGATCTTTTCCACATCTTTAACGTCTATGGGGGCTACAGCCTCATGTCTGAGCCGCTTAAACTAGTATTTTTCCTTGATGCCTTAACACAGCCAATCACTGATACCTTTAGATTTGGGCACATCTAGCATGCTACATGTTTATCACTGACATTGACGAGATTTTAACCCTTCGGTATTGAAGTTTGTTACCAAATGACAAGACATTTTATGATACTCGATTGTTTAGAGGCAATTCGGTCGGTACCTAAAATGTATCGAACTCGATGCCCAAGCTGTGACACACCTACAGTATATGTTAAATATTAATAATCATAGGACATTACTTTAAAAGCTCACACTTTAAAAGTATGCCGTCGTTCAGGTGGCCTGGCACGTGCGTTGCCCTCAGCGAGCGCAGGTGGCACTGGGACCAACTCAGTATGCGTTTCGTCAGATGGAAGAGGTTCCTGGATCTGACACCGCCCTGACGGTTTAGGTAGGATACCACAGATCTGTTGTCCGAATGGACCAGGACGTGGTGACCCTGAATGACCGGGAGAAAGCGCACGAGCGCGTACTCGACCGCTATCATTTCCAGACAATTTATGTGAAGGAGCTTTTCCTGAACTGACCATAGGCCGAAAACCGGAGAGCCCTCGCAGACCGCGCCCCAACCCGTGTTGGACGCGTCTGTCTCTAGATGACTTTTCGGCGAGATACAGCTCCCATTGTCACTCCCCGCTGATACCATTCGGCCACTCTCCAGGGCTGCAGAGCTGATATACAGGTCTGAGTCACCTTGATGGGCTGGTGGCCTGTGGCCCAAGCCCGGCGAGACGCGCGGGTGTTTAGCCAATGCTGAGGCGTGAGGCTGTTCATCTGAAAAGATGCGGCTAGTCGCTGAACACGGCGCGCGCGCTGTGTAGATAAGCGAGCCGTCATTGCCACGGAGTCTAGTTCTATTCCAAGGAAGGAAATTGTCTGACTGGGCTGTAGTGAGCTCTTGGTCCAATTGACTGCAAGACCCAAACTGTTCAGATGGCTGAGGAGAACTGCTCTGTGAGACAGAAGCTCCATATGTGACTGTGGCATAATCAGCCAGTCGTCCAAATAGTTCAAAATTCGCAAACCCTGACTCCGCAGGGGTGCGAGCGCCGCATCCATGCACTTCGTGAAAGTACGGGGTGCTAAGGACAGGCCGAACGGGAGGACGGTGTATTGATAAACCTGGCCGTCGAAGGCGAATCTCAAGAATGGCCTGTGACGGGGATTTACCTGAATCTGAAAGTATGCATCTTTCAGATCGAGAGAAATAAACCAGTCTCCCTGGCGCACATGTGCAAGGAGTTTCCTGATTGTAAGCATTTTGAATGGTCTTTTTGCAAGCACCTTGTTCAAAACCCTGAGATCTAATTTGGGTCTGAGGCCGCCGTCTTTCTTGGGAACAAGAAAATAACGGCTGTAAAGCCCTGACTCGCTCAGAGAGGGTGGCACTTTCTCTATGGCCCTTTTGCACAGAAGGCTTGCTATTTCTGAACGAAGCATGCACGCTGCTTCCGTGTTCACAGTGGTTTCGAGCCACGCTCTGAAGCGAGGAGGCGGCGATCGAACTGTAGCAAATAGCCCTGTTGTATTGTGCTTAACACCCACTTGGATATCCCTGGAATAGCTTCCCACGCTTTGAAGTGTAACAGCTAGAGGGTGAGTGGCCAATTCGCTCTGATTGCCGCACACAGAGCTGAACAAAATGTGTGAGCGCGTTTAGTGTGTTTATGCATGATTGCTCGCAGACAGCATGAACAGGCTGTTTTGTGAGTGACTTCCGATTGGAATGAATGGGGAAAGAGTCACATCTGTTACTTGATCGCTAAGCATATTCATGGACACGGGACTTACACACAGAGGAATGTTTGCTGGCCGTGTAACAGAGCGGGCAGAGAATGGGCGCGCGCACGTATTCGTGGGCGCATTTATTGACTCTAACACTCGAGCGGTTCGTAACCGCTTTATGTGGCGTGCTCTGGTGGGGACACGAGACATGTAGTGCTTGTGTGTAGAGGTGAACACTGGATTGTGGGCACATTTTCTACACATAGGGCTGGTCGTGTGACAGAGCGGCCAGAGAATGGGCGCGCGCGCGCATTCGTGGGCGCCTTCATTGACTCTGACGCTCGGCGGTTCGTAACCGCTTTATCGCGGCGTGCTCTGATAGGAGCACGGAATGTGTTATGCTTGTGTGTAGGGGTGAACACTGGGTTGTGGGCACATGTTCTACACATAAGACATGTTTGCTCTTTACAAGATTTATTTGGGTCGCCGTAAAAACGGCGTTTGAGTGCAGGCAAGCGGGCAGTGTCACCGGCTTGTTGGCTGCTAAATTCACCACTGTAGTAGCCTGAGAGAAGGGGACTGACAGGGGGCAAAGCATTGACGGTGGTCCGGCCGCGGCGGGACTGAGCCGTCGTTTGTTCAACAAAGTTAGGAAGACTTCGGTTGCTCTGGTTTCAGCGTTACCTTAAATCGAGGCCCGCGGGGGGGCGGCTCTCTGAGCGCGATCTAGGGCAGCCGCCCTGTCGACGCTGAGAAGTCTGAGTTTGTTGAGCTGGGCGCTGTGAAGAGGCTCGTGCAGGAGGCTGATCACGTGAGCGGCCTGCAGAGGAGCTAGCGCGACGCGGCAGGAAGAGGTTCATGGCTTGAGTGGCTTTCTGGACTTCTGAGAAGCGGTCAACAATGCCACTCACCGCGGAGCCGAAGAGACCGGTCAAGAGAGCGGTGCGTTGAGGAACGTGGAGCTCTCTGCTTCTCCCATGTCGGCTAGCGTTAGCCACAGGTGTCTCTCGGTCACAGTCAGCGAGGCCATGCACTTCTCTAGAGCTTGAGCTGCAGATTTGGTAGCGCGAAGGGCGAGGTCTGTCGCACTTCGTAGATCAGTAACAGCCTCTGGGTGCCTGCCTTTCTCATCCCACTCCCGAAGAAGGTCTGCTTGTAGGATCTGTAAAACGGCCATGGAGTGCAGAGCAGTTGCGGCTTGGCCGGCGGCGGAATAGGCGCGGCCAATATAGGCGGAAGTCGCTCTGCAGGCCTTAGACGGGTGCACAGGCTTAGACCGCCATCTCGCGGAGGGCGGGCAAAGGTGTGCTGCTACCGAGTCCTCGACCGGAGGGGATGGAGGAGTAGCCTCTCTCGGTGGCGCCGTCCACCGACGCGAGAGAGGTGGAGACGTGGGAACGGGACCTGGCCGAAAAAGGAGCGTTCCACGACTTTGCAAGCTCCGTGTGTAGTTCCGGTAGGAAGGGAGCAGCCCGGGCCGCGGGTGTAGAGTGGCGATGGCTTTGAAGAAAGCAGCCGTCGAGTCTGTTGGGTGCCTGCTCAGGGGGCAGTGACCACTCGAGCCCGAGGCGGTCGACGGCCTGTGTGAGGAGGCGTGTTAACTCCCCTTCGACTCCGGCTCGGGTCCTGCTGGATTCCTGGGCCGAGGAGGAGGCTTGGGAGCCTGACCACTCCTTGCTGTCCGAAGCCATGATGGAACAGCAGCCCTTATTCTCCGCCTCGTCATCCGAGATGGCAGCAGTGCGGCTGCTCGGCGGCAACTGCGCGTCCCGGGGGGGGCGGGGAGGGTGAAAACGATGCTCGAGGGAGAGGCTCCGGCGAGGCAGTCGCTTCAACCACAGTTTCCGGCAGCCTTTGGGAGCGGCGCTTCTTTCTGCGTGGCGGCTTCTGCTTTGAGCGCTTCGAGTCGAGCCCGCAGGGTCGACATCGGTAGCTCCTCGCAGAAATCGCATCCGCCCTCAGTGAGGGGGAGCTCTGCGTGTCCCAGTCCCAGGCAGAGAGCGCAGATGATGTGGCGGTCTCCGGTGCTGAGAAGGGCACGACATGAGGCGCAAGTGGAACGAGGCATCTTGAAAAAGACGCTCGTACTCTTTTGTGAATAGTTCAGTAAGAACTAGCTTGCTGAATAAAAAGGATACGTCGTCGGATGGCGTAGCTTCGCAGGATGGCTGAAGGTGGCTGAGGCGGCCGGCTTCTTCTAGCGCTGTCCACGCTTGCTTGATGCCCCTCGAGCGGCGCGCGGCTTCCAGGTCAGCGATGCGAAGAGCTTCGCTGAAGAGATGAAAATCAGGGTTCCAGCCTACGAACTATGCTTATATGCACTCTAGTCACGCCCATTTTGGCGGGCTTTGATGCAGTGAGCGCGCGGACGCCTCTCATTGGAGGCGAGTTCGCCCAAGCTTGTCTATAGGCAGCAGCAGTTGCCGCAGAGCAACCTATGAGCTCGCTAGCTAGCCCGCTCAAGGTCTGCAGCTGCCGCACTGCGTTGACAATGGATACAAAAATTAAGGATAATTTTTTGGCTTCAATATCTCAGAAAAGATTAATCTTTCCCGTAGCGTAAGCTAGCTTACGCAATACGAGAGAACCTCTCGTAAGAGAACCACAGTATTTTCTGAGACTGTTATCGTACCATGAAAATCTATGAAATCAAATGAAAATTTGAATATTCATCAAATTAAAGATAAAAATGCTCATTCAAATTTTAGATTGGTGCCAAGTACTAAAGAGGACTTGCATTCTTTGGCTAAAACAGGTGCAATGCAATGGATATAACGACGCGGGTGTCTCGAGAGGTTGTATTTCCTTTTAAATTGTCACAGTGTCTACAAAATTGCATCATTATTGCATGAGATGCTGAAAAACAAACAGCGAATCACAATGCAATAGTCTATCAGTCCATCTGGCGCATCCTTGCATAAAAAACAAAAAGGTTATAAATGAATGACACTTTGGCTGTTGTGTCTTGACATTACTTTGCTCTGTTATCAGCGTCTCACTGCATAAGGTATGTACATACAACTGTATTTAATGAAAATATTATAGTATTTGGTAGCTTGAGTCTGTGGTAGGTATAGGCTACTGTGCAACACTAAAGTTAACATAGAACAGTCTATTGAAGCATTTATTTTCTTGTTTTACTTTTTTTATAATTGAGAATATGAACTGGCAAAACTTTTGATTATCATTTTACACACATTTTTTTACAGCTAGATATGTTCTTTGACATAAACATTCGCTGTAACACGGGTGCTGATTAGTTCATACTGATTACTTGCACCTTCTTGTGGACGTACAAGACAAAGTCGATTTGAAAATCAGATGTCTTGTAGATTTGTCCCCTAACCTGAAATAAAGTTTTTCAAATTTTAATATAATTCGCATTGTGGAAATATTTTTGTAAAACATTTGAATTTTGTTTTTCAGCCCTGTTGATAATCCTAGTTGATAGTTTGCTGATGTGTATTAAGCAATAATTTGCAGATGGCTTGTTTATTACCCAAGTTTGACATTTTAAGTGTTATTTTACTAGTTTGTTAGTGAATTGGATATAGTTTGATATAGTTATGCTTATATCTCTTTAAAAAGACTGCTAGAAATATCTTGGCAAACTTGATGTAAAACAGTCATAGCTTTTTTGGGTGCATGTGAAGCTATGTTCCAGTCATTGGTCAAGTCTCTAGGGCCTATTGGTTTTTGTGCGCTGATTAACTTTTGCAAGTGTCTGAAGCAATGTGAGGCATCATCTTGGGAGTGAGAGCAACCAATTGTTTATTCCATTATTCCTGTTAGATGGAGTAGAGAGGAAGTGTGAAGGAAGGAGTGTGTGTGTGTGGTCTTTCTAAAGGAGGTTATTGGTGTACATTTGAAGTCAGAAGTTTATATATTCTTAGGTTAAAGCCACTGAAACTTGTTTTTATTTTATTTTATCCCGAATTTGGCATGCCCAATTCACTCTAGTTTCTCATGGTGTCATAGTGACTCAATACGGGCGATGGAGGTCGAATCTCAGTTACCTCCATATCTGAGACCGTCAATCCACGCATCTTATCACGTGGCGTTACCGTGGAGACATAGAACGTATGGTGGCTGACACTATTCTCCGCGGCATCCACACACTACTCGCCACGTGCCCCACCGAGAGCGAGAATCACATTATAGCGACCACGAGGAGGTTAACCCAACGTTACTCTACCCACCCTAGCAACCGGCCCAATTGGTTGCTTGGGAAGTGTCTTTACTTGCTGAGCTACCCAGGCCCCAAATCTAATTTAAGCACTCCACTGATTTAATATTAGGAAACTATAGGTTTGTAAAGTAATTTAGGACATCTACTTTGTGCATGACATGAGTCATTTTTCCAACAGTTGTTTACAGACAGATTGTTTCACTTTTAATTTGCAAGGATAAACACCATGGTACCACGCAGCCATCATACCGCTCAGGTAGGAGAGACATTCTGTCTCCTAGAGATGAATGTAGTTTGGTGTAAAAAGTGCAAATCAATCCCTTAACAACGGCAAAGGAGCTTGTGAAGATGCTGGAGGAAACAGGTAGACAAGTTTCTATATCCTCAGTAAAGAGAGTCCTATATCAACATAACCTGAAAGGCTGCTCAGCAAGGAAGAAGCCACTGCTCCAAAACCACATAAAAAGCAAGACTACAGTTTGCAAGTGCACATAGGGACAAAGATCTTACTTTTTGGAGAAATGCCCTCTGGTCTAATTAAACAAAAATGTAACTGTTTGGCTATAATAACCATCATTTTGTTTGGAGGAAAAAGGTGAGGCTTGCAAGCCGAAGAACACCATACCAACAGTGAAGCATGTGGGTGGCAGCAACTTGAAGCAACATCTCAAGACATCAGCCAGGAAGTTAAAGCTCAGTTGCAAATGGGTCTTCCAAATGGACAATGACCCCAAGCATACCTCCAAAGTTGTGGCAAAATGGCTAATGGAGAGCAAAGTCAAGGTATTGGAGCGGCTACCACAAAGCCTGATAGCCTCAATCCGATAGAACTTTTGTGGGCAGAACTGAAAAAAAAAAAAACATATGCAAGCAAGCATGCTTACAAACCTGACTCAGTTACACCAGTTCTGTCTGGAGGAATGGGCCAAAATTCCAGCAAATTATTGTGAGAAGCTTGTGGAAGACTACCCAAAACATTTGGCCCAAGCTAAGCCATTTAAAGGCAATGCTACCAAATACTAACAACGTGTATGTAAACTTCTGACCCACTGGGAATGTGATGAAAGTAATAAAAGCTGAAATAACTAATTATATCAACTATTATTCTGACATTTCACATTCTTAAAATAAAGTAGTGATCCTAACTGACCTAAGACAGGGAATGTTTTCTATCATTAAATGTTAGGAATTGTGAAAAACTGAGTTTAAATGTATTTGGCTAAGGCATATTTAAACTTCTGACTTCATTTGTAATTTTACCTGTTGCTGAGCTGCTTTCTTTAATTCTCATGAGAAGCATCTGCTGTCGATCTTGACAATGCTCAGGGGAGTTCTTGTAAAGCTCTAGTTAAAAAAGGCAGAAGGAGAAGATGGATTCTGTGTGAAAAGAGGAAGTTACCCAACGGACCACTCAAGTTTAAGTAGAAAGTCAAAGGAACCAAAATCTTAATTAACTGAACATGACTCTGGCCCTTAAAATACACAAGCACAGAAACTTTCTGTAGATTTCTTTTATTTTTGTTTTTATATTTTTGCATATGGAATTTAATTTAATAACCTCTACAACTGGAAAAGTGGAATACGTCACTGTTTTGTTCAATACTTTGTTTACTTGTTTTTAACCTGTTGATACGCAAAACCCCTGCTTGCGGTAGTGACGTTACTCTGCTTAGATTTTATATATAATTTACCATCTATAAATGTAGTTAATATTAACAAATTATACATCTTTTCAAAGGTCTAAGGGTTCAACATTGATATCCGATCTCTGTTTCACGATAGCGATCCTCCAGAAACAACTATTTGTTTATTTGTACCAGGAGTACAAATGAAATCATGCAATATCAAAACGGGACTTCATACCTTTTATCATGATAACGCGATCGCCAGATGAATCCAGTTCGCCACACTTGGGTCAATTGTCCATGACAAGCGTTCATTGAGAAACATCCAATAGCACTTTTTGTCCATAAAAGTGATAAATCTGAGAAATATTGATATATTCTCCATTGTTTATATGAGATCTCGCCTGAAAGAATTACCCTTTGTCATCGTTCTTCAACAAACTAGGCAATCTGAGCAGCATTCATGTTGGAAAACTGTATATGATCTTATATATTAGAGTCCCGTAAACAAAACAAGCCTGTCTCCAAAGTCTGTTTTTAAAAATGCAGCGTAGTTTTATTCATAATAGCCGAGCAGTGCAGTCAGATTTTGTGTCGTCTTGAAATGCGGAGCCTTCATTTTACTCTGTACGCTTCCAGTGATTTTACAGAGAAAAAAGCTTGCAGGAACCTCATTTTTTGGTAGATCGTCTTCAAATTTGAAACGTAACTTCTTTAGACTTGTGGCTTTGAGAACATTGTATTTCTGGGTTGTCTTGGCACTTTTATTATAGTTTTTTTAGATCATAAATACATGTTCAGCTCAAAATATTTCCACTACTTCAGCTTCTCTAACTTTAAAAAGTAACAACATATATTAATTCTGAAACTTGGGAAATAAATCCCAAAGTATCTTCTTTCAAATGATACTACAACTCTGTTCATACTCCAAAGGGTCAGTAAATACAACCATTTAAATTCAGGCATGTCATTTTCATGGTTTCTGCTAAAAAAGGGGTGCGTATCAACGGGTTGTTCCATTTCTAAGGTTCTGCTCATTTATTTTCTTTTAAAGCCACTTGGACTATTTCTCATCAGCTGTCAATGGTTTACACTTTGACTGCAAGTATTTGTCCCATTTTGAGTTTCAGTAACGAGCGTCACCAATATTTCTACTGTATTTGTCTGTGCATCCTCTGCACAGATGTTCTCTTTTTGCATATTATGCAGGTGTTTGATCTTTGCTCTTAAAGTCAAATGGAAATATTTTCTGTAACTGGAACAGCAGCTGCAAAAAGTTTCACTTTGCAACAAATCAGCATAATCAAGAACATGATTGTTAAAACCCGAAATCATCTGCCATTTCATTTTGTTCACTGATTCAATGGGGCATGTAAGACAGAGAAGGACAGTTGTTTTCTAATGGTCAAGGCTGCAAAAAGTTTTTTTTTTTTTTTTTAAATAGTTAATAAGCAGGTCTTTGATTTATGGTTGGTTTTGACTTGTATTCTTCATAAATGTGGCAGTCCTGTTTTATAAAAACAGAGGTCCTTGTGACCTGAACTACCAAAGTCAATTAAGCTGATCAGGATGCGCATGTCTCTGCATTTATTGTTCATTCTCCTCTAACCTGTTTACTTGCTTCATTATTTTACAGGCCTACTTTGTTTTTCAGATGGCCACTCTTGCTCTTCAGAAATGTCTTTGTTCATGAAGCAAGTTACGATGATTTTATCTTAAGCCATTTATATAATACATTTAGTTTAAACTAGGGCTGGGCAGTTTCAGATTTTTCCAATTTTATTAATAAAGCTGCATATTGACATTTTTCTTGATAAGAAATGCATAGTGATATATATATATAGATATTATGATTAAATAAGTCGCGAGCAATCGCGTTCTAATCTAGAGAGATGCTCGAGAGATGAGTGTCCCCGAGGCAGAGTCTCTCTCAGCCGGGTGCAGTTTCAATCTCTCACCCTTAGATTGGGACATTCGCGCAAATAATAGAAGAGTCACCGACCACACAGAGAAATGCCAGTTTCTGAGTTTATAGTTATTAACATGAGCTGCTTCTGTATTATTTGAACTTTAATAAAGCTATAACGCATTAAATTTGACTGCATTTAAGATGTAACGCCAGGATGTTTCCCTCCGCTTATTCCACAACGGTACATGCTTCTGAATGTACCGAGACCCGAAACCATAGTTCCAACAAACATTCACAAACTGTGTCACAAAGTTGTGTAGTTGGATCTACAACTCTCCACTTGTGGTTAGAAGCATAGTTCCTTGTTATGGCACTTTTCCACTGCACGTTACGGTTCGACTCGACTCTGTTCTCTTTACATTTCTGAGCTTGCTTTTCCACTGCTGTTTTGTGCCGCCTCAACATGGGTGGGATTATAGGCTGAACATCATAGTTGCACCACCTCTACTGCCGTGACATCATCTTAAACGTGACTCAAAACAATAAACAATAACACGACTGCTAGCTGTTAGCTTCTAGCTCATTGTGCTGCATAAAGCAGTTGTTGCATGGTGATTTTACACAAGTGTAAGAGTTACATTGGCCTGGTTGTTTTAGAAGCTAGCTTTCCAGTAGCTGGTCAACTAAATAAAATGAAGCTTTCAAGCAGAGTATAGAGTTAACATAACAAAACATACTGTCCTCCATCGTGGACTCCAGCCATGGCTGAGTCCAGGGCGCGCGCTCTCCCATTGCTCATCGGTCTAGATAGCCTCCATTTAGTCGAACCAATTTTACTTTTCCTTGATGGTTCTGTAGTCACTTTTTTATTTTATTTTGTATTTTTTTTTTTTTTACTTTTCCCTACACTGTTGGTAGGTCCGGCTGTGCGGCCAACAGCTGAGACACTTCCTGAGAGAATTTTTCATTTTGTTCTTTACAAACAAGAGGAATGTCTGCCCCTCATTTATTGACCACGGTGTGGTTTTGCGCACAGCCATTTCTTTTTGCAATTGGAAAGTTGCGTGAACAAATGGTACTGCTATCGCTGTAGCTAACTTTAAAACTAGCTGGTCCTGTATCGAATATCCAGTGATGCTGGTACTGACGGTCCCTCTGACCAATCAGAGAATGATCTGCAGGGTTTTGACGTCACATTTAGAATCGGCTCGGCTCGCTTGGAACCTCGACCTAGGTGGTAAAAAAAAGTACCAGGTACTATCCACAGTGGAAACCCCTCCCCCAAAAGCGAGTCCAGTCAAGTTGTAGCATGTAGTGGAAAAGCCCCATTAGTTTGCATTGTCAACATCAGTGATTTAGCTGCGGTTGGGGTGAGTTATCATCCCTATACCCTATTAATTTCAAATACGTCACCATCCACTTTAAGAGCTTTGGAAGGCTTAAAGTTTTGATTTTCAAATATCACGTAATATATTTTTAAGTTATTTTTATTGGAAATTCAGTTTGAAATGATCTTCCAGCGTGACTGTCACAATTGTTCTCGCTTCGATGTGCCCACCAAAGACATTATTTATGCCGTGCAGGATTGGCTTAGTTTCCGTGTAGATAGGTGAGTTATAAATAATAAAATAAGCGAATATCTTTGTTACAACATTTCCAAAGAGAAATTTAACAATTGGCAATATATGTAAAACATAATGTGTGTTTGTGATTTTCACTGGTATAAAGTGTTATCTGTACTGTACATGTATTCAGCATATCTGCAGTGCTTTGAGTGTAGTGTCAGAAAATCTCTATGTGAGTGTAAGATTAATTCATTCACATTTAAAAAGAGGGAAATTCATTAGAAGAGCGATGGCAAATCTGGCTGATGTGAACTTTCTGAACTCCAAGGAGGACAAATGGCTGAGAAACAGACCAAGAGAAAAAGGTCAGACGAATATAAACAAAAAAGGAGGATTATGATAACCCGCGGTCTACATTGTCAACATCGGTGAGGCTTTTCAGCGGTGGAGAGACCTCAGAGAGGTAAAGGTTTGAAGACAGACTTTTTCTTCTCGATAGGTGGGTAACATAAATGTAGCTATGTTTCACAGAACCAATATATGCTGTGGTTGTGATAGATTTAGTAGCAGGAAAGTTGTGAGTGTCTGTAGCTGGTGTGCGTAAAAGCATCTCACATTCATGAATTTGAGGGTCGGAGCTTCCAAAGGAGCACTGAAGGCAGTTTTGGCAGTTGAGTTCGAATATCAACAGTGTTTCTCAGGAATCGCTGAGTGCACCTTTAAATAATAGAAAATACAGTAACAAAACGAATAAAAACAAAAAATAATATTTTTTTATTCTGAATGAAATGTTCTCTGACTTCTGCTCTTGCATGATGCATTCTGCCTTGATGTGGTTTCAGAGGATCATCATTATCGGCAGCATCATCAGCACCAGCACAAACCCCCTCTTCCTCCTCAGGAAGTTGAACATTTTCCCTGACTGCAATCATTTTGAGAATTGCTGTAACCACTACAACAGCACAGGTTTTGGAGTGGTTCAGCTTCACGCTGCCACTGGACTTGCCGATGCAGAGAAAAAGTTGTTTCCACACTCCTATAGCCCTCTCCACTATAGAGCGTGTCCTTCCATGGGCGTGATTGAACCTCTCCTCTGCAATGGTGGCTGGATGCTGCACAGGTGTCAAGAGGTTTGGGTGAAGAGGATATCCACAGTCTCCCAGCAGCCAGCTGTCACCTTATTGCTGAATTGGCCCATTTAAAAGAGTCATGTGTGCTCCCAGGCCATTATGCCACAGTGTAAGTGAAGACCCCCAGGTGATCACACACTACTTGAACATTAATGGCTGGATAGCCCTTCCTGCAAATTTACAAGGGCTCATTCACCACAGGACTTGCCACTGGGATAAGGGTGCCATCGATGATGCCAAACACTCGTGGGATGTTGGCCAGCTGGATTTCTTGAGGAGGAAGTCAGCATGGCGTTCATAAGCTGTAACAGCAAAGGTGTTACTGCTGTCCCAGCCTTGCTGACCGAAGACTTGCTGAGCCACAGGCCATCACCAACCACCTCCATAAAAATTCCCACAGCATAATAACACAGTGCAGCTAAGAACGGCATTGCTGGACTTAAGGCATAATTTCTTCTTGTGGCCCTCTCATGGATCTTGGTCCTTGAAGCCGGAATATTTTTATGTCGTCGTCATCGGATAGAGTCAGGCTGGGTGGACATTGTCCATTTGAAGGCATTTGTTTACACTGCCTGAGTTCTGTCACCTTTTGTGCTCAAGCTGTAGAATACTTTACAAAGCTGTCATTGTTGGGCATTTGAAACACGTATAAATACTGTTTTTATTTGGTGAGTCATTAGTACACCTGCTACTGATGTACCTGAGGGATGGATGGATGGAAACACCTTGGTGGCTAATAATCATTTTAAATTAACTAGCTAAAATGAGTGATTCATCAATGATTTGTGACAGTAAAAGGACTCAATTTAATTTGATTATCACATTTCTTATATTGTAATTCTATTAATCTGTTAACAGGTTTTTGTTTTTAAAATAGGCTGTTTTCAAGTTTTTTTTTTTCCTTCAGTTTTCATGCTGTGGCTTGAGATAAATGAGAAGTAAGCCTCTTGAGAATTGTCTGATGATTTAAATAAAGTATTTATATTCAAAATGATTGAAATAGTGTATTGAGAAAATCTTTACACAGTGTTCTTTAGTTACTTGAATGTTGCAGTGTATGTGATGGTGGGTCAACACTGCAAAACAAATATTTGTGATTCATAATCATACTTATTTAATTTATTAATGACATTATTCTGGCAGTTGATAATGAAGGGATGACAGCGATTCACGGTAGACATGATTCTCGCAATATTTGCTTACTTTTTGGTCTGACTTGCTACTGTGGTGTATCAAGTCACAAGTATAACATTTATGTGCTCCTTTCCACATCTTTAACTACTGGACGAATGCCAAGTGCATTAGAAAAGCACTAACACAAAACACTTTGCAAAATGACAGGCTTGAATATTGGTCATCAAATGGGATATTATAAACTCAGCAAAAAAAAAAAAGAAACGAAGAAACTGTGTTTTAAAGATAATTTTGTAAAAATCCAAATAAAAGTACAGATCTTTTTTGTAAAGGGTTTAAACAATGTTTTCCATGCTTCTTCAATGAACCATAAACAAATAATGAACATGCACCTGTGGAACTGTCATTAAGACACTAACAGCTTACAGATGGTAGGCAATTAAGGTCACAGTTATAAAAATGTAGGACCTTTCTACGGACTCTGGAAAAACACCAAAAGAAAGATACCCAGGGTCCCTGCACATCTGTGTGAATGTGCCTTAGGCATGCTGCATGAAAGCATGAGGAATGCAAATGTGGCCAGGGCAATTCATTGTAATGTCTGTACTGTAAGACACCTAAAGGGGCTTTTCCTGCACGGTACAACTCGACTCTGCACGCATTTATGGGTTTTTCCACTGTGGATGGTACCGGGTACCTGATACTTTTTTTTTTTTTAGTTCCACCTCGGTTGAGGTTCCAAGCGAGCCAAGCCGATACAAAATCCTGCAGATCACTGATTGGTCAGGGAGAATAGTCACCATCAGCGTCACTGGATTTCCGACACACGATTTCAACCCTCTAGTTTTAAAGTAGCAACAGTGATAACAGTATAATTTGTTCACGCGACTTTCGGATTGTGTAAAAAGAAATGGCTGTGTGCAAAACCACGCCATGGTCAATAAACAAGGTGCAGATGGTCCACTCATTAGCGATGAACAGAAAAAGTCTCTCAGGAAGTGCATCAGCCAGACCTACCTAGAGTGTAGGGAAAAGTTTAAAAAAAAAAACTTAAAAGTGACTACAGAACCATCAAGGAAAAGTCAAAGTGGTTTGACCAAATGGACGCTACCTAAACCGGTGAGCAATGGGAGGGAGAGTGCCCTGGACTAAGCAACGATGGAGGATGGTGCATTTTGTTACATTAATTATATACTCTGCTTGAAAGCTTCACTTTTAGTTGACCAGCTACTGGAAGCTAGCTTCTAAAACAACCAGGCAAATTTAACTGTTACACTTGGTGTAAAATCACCATGCAACAACTGCTTTATGCAGCACAATGAGCTAGTAGCTAACAGTTAGCGGTTGTGTTTGTGTTGTGTTTAAGATGATGTCACGGCAGTAGAGGCGGCGCAACTATGACGATCAGCCTATAATCCCACCCACGTTGAGGTGGTACTAAACAGCAATGGAAATGCAAGCTCAGAACAGTAAAGCGAGTAGAGTTTAGGCGAGTCGAACCGTAAACTGCAGTGGAAAAGTGCCTTAAGACAGCACTACAGGGAGACTGGAAGGGCAGCTGATCATCCTCGCAGTAGCAGACCACATGTAACAACACCTGCACAGGATCAGTACATCCGAATATCACACCTGTGGGACAGGTATAGGATGGCAACAACAACTGCCCGAGTTACACCAGGAATGCACAATCCCTCCATCAGTGCTCATATTGTCCGTAATAGGCTGGTTGAGGCTGGAATGAGGGCTTGTAGGCCTGTTGTAAGGCCAGTCCTTACTACAGATCACTGGCATCAACGTCGCCTATGGGCACAATCCCACCTTCGCTGGACCAGACAGGACAAGTGCTCTTCACTGACGAGTCGCAGTTTTGTCTCACCAGGGGGGATGGTCGGACTCACGTTTATCATCAAAGGAATGAGTGTTACACCGAGGTCTGTAATCTGGAGCAGGATCGATTTGGATGTGGAGGGTCCATTGTGGTCTGGGGCAGTGTCACAGCATCATCGGACTGAGCTTGTTGTCGTTGTAGGCAATCTCAACGCTGTGCGTTACAGGGAAGACATCCTCCTCCCTCATGTGGTACCCTTCCTGCAGGCTCATCCTGACATGACCCTCCAGCATGACAATGCCATCAGCCATACTGCTCATTCAGTGTATGATTTTCTGCAAGACAGGTATGTCAGTGTTCTGCCATGGCCAGCGAATAGCCTGGATCTCAATCCCATTGAGCATGTCTGGGACATGTTGGATCGGAGGGTGAGGGCTAGGGCCATTCCCCCCAGAAATGTCTGGGAACTTGCAAGTGCCTTGTGGAAGTTTAAGTCTTAGTTGTTGTAAGACATCTTCATGAATGTTCATACAATATTTACACATGTTAAGTTTGCTGAAAATAAAAGCAGTTGAAAGTGAGAGGATGCTTCTTTTTTTGCTGAGATTATTTTGTGATTTAAATTCAGATGGTGAAGGGTTTTAACTTCTGGTTCTGAAAAGCAAGTTGAAAATCATATGTTTGTTGTTATGCAATGCCACACAGCTTCACCAGAGCCCCTTTCACTCATATATATAATTCATTCTATGTCTCTCATTGTGTCAAGAATAAAAGTGGCGTTCTTATTGTTTTTGAAGAGTGTGCATTTTTATGTGCTCAAGTGCAGTAAACCTGAGGTAAGAGGGAATCCCCACTGTTGCAGCTCAATTCTGCGACAGGTTGCAATGAAAACAAACACACGAGAAACAGAGGAAATATGAAAAGAAAGCAAAACAATGGAAAACAGAAAATAGCAAAGTAGACCTCGGATGCCAATGCTCGTCGATATCTATAGATTTGGATGGGAAATAACGTTGCTAATGGAGCTGCTAAGTGCTTACTGACCAAACTGCTTATATTCTTTAGTAAGGAGTATGCCACTTACAAAGTGCATATAAACTTAAACGTGTATTTTGTGTCTTAAGCAGTGGTCTCACAATAAACTGCTCTCTAACCACTGTTACAATTTGATATCCATTCGATCTCTGCAGAAGTTATTACTCCACCCTCCGTGTAACGTCATTAAAGACACCTCCACATTGTTTAACCAATGTGGTTTGGACGAGGGATGTGCGACATAGTTACTAAAGTTTTGGAAACAGTTGTGACTAGCTAGTTAGTTTCTCTTATGATGCATCATACTGTGGTGGTCAGCAGTGATTTACATTGTTGTACGGGAAACGCACCCCTAATCAGCTGCACGTGTGTGCTGCGCTCCAATTGAAGGTGACAGGTTAACAACACAGAGACTGATATAAAAGACAGTGGTAATATTCCCTGTACGATTGTACACAGTGTGATTGTAGCTCAGCTTTGTCCATCATGCAGGGTATACACCTGCTTAAGACCATAACTGGCCTCGGCATGCGCATGTTTCCTTTCTTTTATTTTTATACATAAAAAAACGTTAAGTTACGTGACATTTATTGCATGTCATTTCAAATCATGGAGAGGTTATATATGGGAGAATCAAACACCCGCTGCTCATTTTCCCATGATGATTCAGATACATCACTTATTGCTTTGTTCTGTTACCATGATTCTAGTGTACTGCGTCTATAGCCAACATTTGGCAAGCGATCATTTTGACATACTTTGCTAATTGAATTGTAATGAGTTATTTCATATTGCTGTGCTGCTCCGCGTGAACCGCTAGAGGGTGCATCTCTATCTGCAGGGTTTTATGAATTTACACACATTGTTTGATGTACAATGAGTAATTTCTAGATAAATGTGATAATTTATAGATATTGATTTCAAAATAGCTTTCTAGATCGACTTAGTTTAGATAAAACGCTTACTAACACTTCTATTTAAACGCATGCTAAACGAACGTCTTTGTTTCGCTTTGTTTTTGTTTATACAGCACCTCATGTAGGAGAACTGTTTTTTAGTTGCTATGTCTGATTAAAGACCGGCTTTCTGTTAAACTGTATTTGTTTGTGGTGTGTCTAGCCTTTTATAGCATAAAAATGCAATCGATCTGAAGTCTGTGCTTTGCACACATCCAAAATTCGAATGCGTGGTTTTAGTGTTCAAGTGTGCATTTTTTTCTTCTTAAATTGGACATGTATTCGAATTTTTATTTGACAGGGCTGGGTATCATTCAAAAAAATTTGATATCGATACCGGTTCCTAAACCATACTTTCTTCGATACGTTGGTTAAAAATTAAAAAAAAAAAAACTCTGCAGGAAAACTATGACGAGATTTTCCACGAGACTGCACGCCTCTGTATCAGCCAATCATATATGCCCATATACGGCTTTTCTGTCATCTGTACTTAATAATATAATAAAGAGTGTTTCTTCAAACCTGTGTCTATGGGAAAATTGTATGTAATATTAATTTGATAATAATAATAATTTAATAGATTAATGGGAAAACGAGCCAAATATCGTCATGACCTGGTCAAAGTCATCAGCTATTGGCGATCTCTCTGACCATCATTGATCCCGAGATCATCGTCTGTTTGCTCAACCCGAATGTGCATTTCTCTCTATAAATTAACAAAATGTTCAGACAGCCTCTTGCTGTTTTTTTTCCATCACGTTCAGGATCATTACCACTTTTACCGGTGTCGCTGCGTCTCGCTTCGTGAGTGTGCTTGTAAAAATTTCATTTTAAAGGCTCATTGTTACGTTTTAGTATTTCTCTGTAATGTAGAACAGTGTTAGCAATGTTACTGATAACATTCTCAACCCTGGAACTCAAAGCCGTTTTCTGATACTAGTTTTTTCCCTTGATGCCTAAACACAGCCAATCACCAACACTTTTAGATTTGAGCACATCTAGCATGTGAGATTAACCCCTTAGGTATCGAAATTTTGTACCGAACGACAAGACATTTTTCGATACTCGATTGTTTAGAGGCAATTCAGTCGGTGCCTAAAATGTATCGAACTCTATACCCAGCCCTACCTACTAGAGACGCTGCGTAAAAATCCCATGAGTTCAGTAGTTACAGAAATGCTCAAACCAGCCCGTTTGGCACCAACAATAATTTCACGGTCGAAATCACTGAGATCACATTTTTCCCCATTCTGATGGTTGATGTGATTCATTAACTGAAGCTCCTGACCTGTATCTGCTTGATTTTATGCATTGCACTGCTGCCAAATGATTAGCTGATTAAATAATTGCATGAGTTAGTTGGTGAACAGGTGTTCCTTATAAAGTTGTAAGTGAGTGTATATTTTATCCTGGTTTTTGCCATGAGAATAGACATAGAAGCCTGTATGGCTTTAAAAAAAACAATCGAACAAAGCAATTGTTTCTTATATATTCTGTTTCACTCCTTTTTCTGATCTCTCTTATCTGCATCACTCTGTGTGGCTGATCTTACAGTGTATCATTATGATAGGATTAAGTATTGGGCTTTGATCCATTAAGTATTTCATAGCTCTAGTGCTGTTGGCCTAGGATCAGTCCATTACATTTATTGTGTTCTGAAGTCATAAAATCACATAATAGACCAGAAGACTTTTAGCTGCTCTTCAAATGCTGCTGTATATAGGTTTCTTTTCACATGTAGTGAGAGAATTTATTGCAGAAGATGACTCGTGTTTCTCTCACTCGCAGGCTGATTTGACGGGGATAAAATGGAAGAGGTACGTTTGGCAGGGTTCGACCTCGGCGCCCATGCTGTTCGCCGTCACCGAGGAGGACCCCATCCTCTGCAGCTTCAGCCGCTGTCTGAAGGCGGATGTGCTGAGTGTGTGGCGGAGGAGCCAGAGACAGGGGCGCCGGGAGCTCTGGCTTTTCTGGTGGGGCGACGATCCCAACTTCTCTGAGCTCATCCACCACGAGCTCATAGGTAAGCATTTGAGCATCAAGCATTTTTTCAGTTTCTTTTTCCTGTTTCACCCACTCTGTTTTTTGTCACTTATGACTGTGGGCTTTTTCATTTTCTTCCTCTCACACCCACACACTCTTTGTGTGTGCATTTTAGTTGGTTGTCATCAAAATGTGCCGTAGGCCCAAGCAAAGATGTTCAATTATTGTTGCTACAGTCCTAGTTTAGCAGCCACTGTCTGTCGCTTGCGGATGAACCTAAAAAGTTTACTATTAAGTTAATGCGCAGTACAATGATTTGAATGTTTACAAGAACCTTTTAAGTTATAAAAATGGATCATAGGAGGTCTTAAAAGAGCCTTTGCTTGTGCTTTAACAAACTTGTGAAAAGGTGTTTGATTCATCTCTGTAGAAGTGTGAACACCTGCAGATCAGTCAGGCTGGTTGAGCATTTCTCTAGGAATGATGTGAAAGCTTTGAGTAAGGATACCTTTTAGAATTTAATTTTCTTTTAAGTTCAGTTCTCTGGATGCAAACACACCTGCCCCAGAGAGTTATAATTGTTGCTTTGGGTTTGAGTAGTTTGTGGTCCATGTGATGCTGTCTGCGGCCATTGCAATCCTAGAAATATCAGCGAATTAGAATATTGTAATCAAGCAATGGAAATGAGTAAACTCTTTAAATCATGGAAATGTCTATACTGATTATAAATACATGTAATTTCACTCTGCTCCAGTAGGGTTGTGCGATATTGACCAAAAATTATATCTCGATATTTTCTGGGATTTTGTTGATAACGATAAACAGACGATATTTTCAAAATACCTTCAAAAAGAAAATTTTTAGAAGTCTTATATTGTACTAGTGCCCTCTTACAACATATTAATAGCATAACATGATATTGATTGTTGATATTATTAATTGAAACAATATATTGAAGGAAAAGAGGTCTTTATTATTTAAACTGAATCATTCAAGTAAGAACAATACAAAACACTGCTCTGCTATAAGGTGAACTGTGCAGCATACAAGCAAGAAGCAAAAATAGGACATTTTAATAAGTATTTTTTTTATTACATTTGTAAACAAATTACACTCTTCTGTAAAATTTAGCATGAAGTCAAAGATGCTAAAAATGCCCAAGCAGTGTGTATCTTGGGTCTAAAGTCTTCAAAAGTTGTTTAGAACCATCTCTTTCAACCGCTTGAATTGGCACCATGTCTTTTGCGATGTAATTGGTGACAGCGTTTGTTATATCTTGCCATCTGTCGCTTTTTTGTCGTAAGGAACTTTTTTGCTAAATGATTTGGCCAATGTTTGTTGAGTGTTTTTTGCTTGTACCCTGTCAGCTGCTGGCATGTTGTGTTCAGTTGACTCGCAAAACTTTTCATATTCAGTGCGGTGGGTAGTTCGAAGATGGTGAGACAGGTTGGTCGTCGAGTTGCTTTTGACTGTAACCGATTTTCAGCATAGTTTGCAGATTGGCGTCTTTTGACTAGCATCTGACCATTCAAAACCAAACCACCTCCATGCTATTGATGATGACCCACGTCTATTTCACAATTGTGATATTATCGAAGACGATATATATTGTACACCCCTATGCTCCAGTGTATTACGTTGGCAAAACATTGTTTGTTGTGCAGTCCCTATGATGTGATTTTTAAACAATCCTAAAAAATCCAGTAAAAACAAGGTACTGGAAAAGTCATGGAAAAATCATGCCAATTCATTGGTCAAAAGACTCTGGAAACCCTGCATCTCATCCAGTGTGTGCGAGCACAATCCTTGTGTTTGATAAGAGATGAAAATAAGTAATTGGTAAAATCATAGTTTTGACTCCATTTTTAATTCTTGAGCACTTTGAAGGAAAGAATAATGAAGAGCATCGAAGCATGAACGAGCAGAAAGCATCATGGATGGCTTTGGACAATCTTTCATTTTTCACCTTTTTTTCAGCTCTGTATTCTTTGTCTTTTCCTTATGGACCAAGAAGATAGACCTGCCCCATCTTGATTCATGCCTTCTATTACAGAGAAACGGGTGGAAAGAAAAATGGGATTACATAGAGAAATGGGAAGAGTCGAGATGTTTTTTATTGTATCCATTGACCCTCCCTCATTACTGTGCATTGTACCGAAGGAGGGACAGAAATGGAATCTTATGGCCAAAGCTACAACTAATTCACCATACTGTAATATGCCCCTCCACAAATGTTTTGGTGAGATATTGCACTGTTTTTCATTCATTTTTAGAGATGTTTGGTATAATGGCCTGGTCCCTGTTGTGCTTCACGACTCTAAGAGAGACACATACCTTTCTTTTCCTCTTCACACCTGGTTTCTTTCTTTACCTGTTGGTTTTCAGAAGAACTATAGTCTAGTGTTAAATTTCTTGGCAGATGATATCAAATTTCATATGCATCAGAGTGCGAATCCAGTTTATCAAATATATCATTAATCTTTGCACTTTTAATTTGTTTGTGTTATACTTTGTAGGCATCTGTGCTAATGTTTGAATAATGTAGATTTAGATAGTGTCAAACAGCCGGTTTGTTGTGAATGTTTTGCTTGTGGTAGTCCTGAACACAGCAGGGTCATGACCCTTTTGACCTCTTGACCCTTTTTTCTTACGCTAAATGTGTGAACCTGGAGCCCGTTGAATGTCTCTTGACACACTGTATTTATTCCTCAAACACACATACGGTGATAATTTTTCTACTGACCCTTGTATAAATCAAGCTGAGATCTACAAGATGTGATAAAAGTTTAAGTTCTAAAGGGATAATTTACCTAAAAATTACTTATCATCATGGCGTTTCAACCCTTACGACTTTGTCTTTTGTGCAACTCTGAAGGAGATGTTGGGCAGGATGTTGACCTCAGTCACCATTCACACCTTTTTTCATGCAATGAAAGTGAATGGTGACTGAGGCTAACATTCTGTCCTAACACACACACACACACACACACACACACACACACACACACACACACGTAAATATATTCACCCACATAGGACCACAGGACACCTGAATTAGATTCCCACTAGCACCCTGGCAATGGAAGTGTAAACCAGTGAACAGCAGGGCCAGTGAGGCTTTAAAGGGGAGAGAGAGTGACTGAGAGAAAGATGGCATTATCACATCTTTTGTATGCTCCACTTGAACCCGTCTCAGAAGATTTTAAGAACCAAGTGAACCGCTTCTGGCTGAAATTCATGTGTCCTGCCTTCAGCCATGTATCACAAATACCACATAGGAGACTAAAAGTAACTTTTAGATCTACGTATACTGTAGATTTGGATGGGACCAAGTGGCTGGGGGCCACCAAGCTCTTCATAACTGCATTCTAGTCTGTGGTTTTTAAAACTGAAGTGTGTAATTTCTACAACAAAGGTACAGTGTTTACACTTTTTGAGGAAATCAACCTTCAAATTACAATTGTCTGTACATAAAAAGCTAGGATATGAGAAGTTCAAGTGTTATGAAACCCCCCCCCTTGTTCCGCACCAGTCATTTTCATCCCAGACTTCTCATGAAATGGTCATGAAAATATGTAGAAAGGTGAGGTTAGTGGGTGAGAAAGGGGTGTGTGTCTCGAGAACAACAGAGATGGCTGAACATCAAAATGTGAGCGGAAATAAAAGCTTATGAGTTGCACAAGAGGCACTTTGCTGTATATCAATCATGGGACAAAAGTATGAATATGTGAAGAAGAACAGTTTGCAAATCAAAGATTCTGATATTTTGTTCTAACTTTTGAGAATGAAGTAAAAGCAGGCATTGCTACCAAAACCAGGACTGGGGATAGTTCACACCAAAATGAAATTTCTCCCATTTACTCGCCCTTATGCCATCCCAGATGTGTGTGACTTTTTTCTGCAGAACACAAATGGAGATGTTTAGGAGAATATTTCAGTTCTGTAGGTCCATACAATGCAAGTGAATGGGGACCACACCTTTTCAAGCGCTAAAAAGCACATAAGTCAGCATAAAAGTAATCCATATTACTCTAGTGGTTAAATCTATGTCTTCAGAAGCACTATAATTGGAGTGAGTGAAAAACAGTCAATATTTTTTGTCCTTTTTTATAACAAATCTACACTTTAGACAGTGCATTCTTTAAGTAGAAGACAGATGGAATATGTGCGTCACTAAGCAAACATGTTTGGAACATGAGTACTAGAACTTCGGCCAACACACATGTTCACTCCGGTCCGGTTATCGACTGTGGTCCATTTTGATGGTTTATTCCAATCTCAGCACAGTGTTTATTGTAAAAGTCTACTGTCAAATCTGTTCCACGAGGGCTTTTGAACTTGTGCTGACAAGGAACTGCTGTCACGTCCGTGTGATTTTGAATGCTCCACTGTAATCCGAGCTCATGCATGAGGCAGTGAGTGATTGAATGGAAGCATACCTTCTCATGAATAATATGGACAGACTTTCAGGATCTAACGATGCTGTTGTGCTCTACTTCCAATCACAACTCAAGTTTATCCACACACCTCATATTTGATGATGTTGCTTCAAGTTTAGTTTTTAAACTGGAAGAACCAATTGGCTACACCCACTGAATGATGTTTTTAATATTATATTCAACATTCACAGAAAACAAATTATTCTTCTACAGTATAGCTGCTAAAGTAAATGAGCGTTGTTTTATTGGCGTTTTACATATTTCTATTGGAAAACAAGCCTAAATCAAATCAAACATTTATTTTGTTGCCGTGTATAATGGGGCGAAGACTTCCTCTCTCACCTTTCTGTTCACTTCAATCCAGCTTTAACTTATTAAAAATAAACTCTCTCTTATTAATAAAGCTGCGTATTGCCAATTTTCTTCATGATTAGAAATGCACAGTGACACATATATTATGATTCAATAAGTCAACTTCTTCCTTATTATTTGAACTTTAATAAAGCTATAACACATTCAATATAACTGTATTAAAGGTGTAACGCAGGGATGTTTTGCTTCAGCGGAGCGGCAGTTCCACTTATTCAACAATGAGAGTGCTTCTCTATTTACTTATTTGGTATTTTTGTATAATTCCCTCATACTTTGGGATCTACATCACCTGAAGCTGGGAAAGTTTGGAGTGTGTCTGGACTGTGAGCGTTTTTTTCCTCCTCAGTCAGGTGCGAGCAGCAGTGATGCTCTTGTGCGCCATAATTACAGTTTCATATGATCTCATGATATGTTAAATGACATCAAACGACTATTTGACAACAAAATTTTTTGTCTACAATTTATCATCAATATTTATTTACAATATTTTAATCGTTTCAGCCCTAATTGAAGTTAATGAGCAACTTATTGGTAGACCACAGCCCCCTATTTTTATGTAACTGTCCAATCATCTCCCCTCCCCTTCTCTCTGTTCCCATTGGTGGCACTTGCTAGTGTCCACAGAACGAGACACGAATAAGCCCCCCATTTCTGTTTCTTTCAAAAAATGTCTTCCCTCAGACTTCCTCTCTTGCTTTTTGCCTCTCTCCTTCTCTTTTCCTCTCTCTGATCTTTTATGCATAGAAATTAAGGAGCTGTAGTCTGTCTGTAAGGGTAATTGCTGTAGGGCTCATTTCTTCCTCATTTTCCTCCTCTAACACTTTTATACTTCTCTCTCCCTCCCCCGTCTGCCAGTCTCCGTGTGGTGCGAGTTGTGCTGGCAGCTTCCCTTTTTTCTCCCCCTTCTCACCCCTGTTCTCTCTCTCTCTCTCTCTCTCTCCCCTCTGGATTTTTTCACGAAGGCTACCTGTTTACTGCGTAGCTCAAAAACAGCTGCTGGTTGATACCCATTATTTTGAAGGTTGACGGGCTGGCAGCTTTCAGGCTATGGATTGCAGGCTCATACCAAAGTTTTTTTGAAATGACAAACATTTCACATTTACAATAATGGTTGGAAGACTCTGAATAGATAGAGCTTTTGCAAAGTCAACGTAAAACTACACAGGAAATGAGTTAAGGGTCCAGTGTTTGATTTCTACACAACTGAAGGCACCAAACATCATTCAAACAGATAGGCCCACCCCAAACTTATTCCTTTTTTGAATCTTTCAATCTTTCGTTTACATGCACTCAAATACAGTTGCTGGAGTTCTGTCCAATTTGCTATGCAAAATCATAGTATCACAAAAACAATTTGCAAATGAAGCAGAGTCTCCATCCCTTGTGTTCAAGAAACCAAATCTGCACTTTCAGGAAAATTGTAGCCACTGTGGCTTTTATTACATTTAATAAATTACTTTCGGTTTAGAGCTCGCAGGCAAAACACTCTGAACAACTTTGTGTTGACATGATCTGTGCTGGTGGCCAAAGTCTTAAGTCTGGGAGTGTCAGCATGGATTTTCTGGAAAATAGATTAATAGTAGCGAATAATTTCGATAGCAGGTGTAATGAATCGCTAATGTGTGTATGCGTGTTCCTCCATCCTTATGACTTTGCCATGCGGATCTGAATTTTTTTTTCTTTGTGTCTGAACCAAAAGTTACAATAAACATGCTCTTCGAGTCAGTTCAAGTTTGTTTTCGACTTATTTGCTCTGCAAACACCATGCAGACTTTCACTGGCATTTCAGAATGACCAGAGCAACATTTGAGATAGTATGCAATGATTTTGGTTCGCTGGTCAGTCAAGTTATGAGCAAATAATTCAGTTGAATTAATAAAAAAATCAGACATCGCTAGAAGACCCTTTACGTAAGATTTGAAATTGTCAAATCATAAACGGGTATGTGCACCATATAGGGGTGGGACGATGACGTCGACGCAAAAAATACGTAGACGCAAAATATGCACGTCGATTTGTCAGACCCAAAACAAAGATGACGGTGCCGGAGAGTAGTAGCAACACGAGTGGCTCCTCAGACTATCAGAAGTGCAAGGCGGCATGCACTCGTTCCTCTAAAGTATGGGAATTCTTTAATATAAAAGGAAACAATTCCGTGATATGTCGTCTTTGCAAAATGGAGATGGCCTTCCATTCTAGCACCACGGCAATGCACCAGCACCTGAAAAGGCACCACCCGGGAGCATGTGAATGAAGATGCTTTTTTTCAGTAAGCTAGGCCTATGTTCAACATAAATGTTGAATTCTGAATGTTTATTTTCATTATTTTTTGTTGGAAAAGCACTTTCTGTATTAGCTTAAAGCCCCCAAGTTTACAATAGTTACTGTATTCTTTCAATAGCTCTAAGAAAGGGTGTCTGGGTGACCTTTTATTTTTTTATTGAATGCTAGACATCAAGTTGTTGTTATTTTATTCTGAAAGAAGAATTACAAGATGCACTTTTTTCAGTAAGCTAGGCCTTTGTGTTTTCAAGGCTTCAGACTAAGAATGCATTACTTTGCACTTGTATAGTCTTTTATTTTGGAATTTTAAGAGCAGTAAACATATATTGCAATGTTAAGGAATTCATGTTTTTTTCATTCAGATATGTAAATCAACATGTATAAATTGCTATTAGTCAATTCATGGGGAGATAATCGAATCTAACCGGACTGGGGAAAAACTAATCGTTAGATTAATCGATGCAGCGAAAAAAATAATCGCTAGATTAATCGATTAAAAAATAATCGTTTATCCCAGCCCTAGCACCATACTTGCGCACATTGAATAAGCCAGTAAGAGCACCATTAAAGGCGTTTACATACAACAGGCAATCACGGTTATGGGCAAAAATATGTGTTTGTCAGGGTCTGAAATTCTGCACAGGATTGTGGGTATTACGAACTGTTTTAATAATAATAATAATTCCCACTTGTGCCACTCTGATGTTGCGCTAGAAAATATCTTTATCAGTCACTATGACAGACTGAGTTGTAAAATTTATGTTATGGTCGATTCTTTATCCGTCATACTTGTTTTATTTCATAAGTACTAGGGCTACATTCAGGGGCAAAGCATCTTCTATAATGGTATATACTTTACTTGACAGTGGATATATTAAATTTTTGACTCCCCAAGTGAGTGTTTTGAGTAAAAGTTCTACCTCTCAATCAACCGCTGCTCTAAAACAAAAAGGAAATAACCATCCAGTCAGATGTGAATACATGTAAGTGCATACATGCATACAAACAAAACACAGAACTTTTTCAGTGTTCCTAATATCAACAAAAAGTGCCACAGATGAGAAGCACACACATCTGAAGCATAGTTACAGGTACTCCGCTAAAATAACGTTTAATTGACAGAAACAATGTGCCTCTATGTTCAGACTGCAGTTAAATCAGATTTTTTCTCAAATCAGATCTTTTCAGGCAGACTGTCCGCACTATTACTTGCAAGTGATCAAATCAGATTTGCTCGTTCAGACATAACCAACCTATCATCATAGGTTGCTTTGTAACTACGTTGGCGTACCCACGTGATGATGCTTTCAAAACAGATGTGGGAAAAATAGAGGTGCATCATCTCGCTCTCCAAATAAGCACCCTGTCCAGTCTCGATGCAGAACTCCAAAAACTCAGCGAGGGAGGAGACTGCGAAATATTGTGATGTTCTGTGCTGCATTCACCAAATTTTGACGTCATTGTTGTGTGTTGTGTTAAGAGAGACGCAAAAGACCATTTGAAATCTGAATTGAGCAGCCAGACCATCCGGACTGAGACGCATCTGAAAAAAATCTGATTTCAATCACATTTGAAACAACCTCCCGATGTGGTTTGAATCAGATACTGAAAAATGTATGTGGTTTCTTTGCTGTCCAGACTATCAAAAACTCATCTCGATACAATCTGGATATGCAAAAAAAAATATTTTATATTTTAGTGGCCGTCTGAACAAGGCCTTTTTTCACTTTTCTTTTTTATATTTTTTTACACTTTATTATTATGCTGTGACACACTGACGCATCGTTTGATGTATGCAAGCGTACATTGATGTATGATCGGATTGCCTGAAACGCATCTTTAATACCAGTCAATTAACAGGGTACCCACACACACACACACACACACACACTGTGTGACAGTGAAGTCAAAACTGATGCATTAGGTTAAAAAAATCTGTCAAAATGCATTTGGAATTATCCATCAATGTTAAACGGTAAACAAAAGATAATTTTCAGTTAACGCAACCTCTCGTGCCACGTTCATAATGTGGGGTGTTCACAATAGGGCTGCTAGGAACACTGTATATTACCAACAAGGAAATTAGGTTAACAGTGACCGTGATTAGAAAGCTTGCATTTAACCATTTCCGACAGTGCTGCTGTGCATCAAAATAAAGCTGAGGGAACGCTAATATCGCTATATTTCACAAGTGTCGACATAATATTTTTCTGTTTAACTGTAGCGCGTAAACTCTGCCGATACTTCAGATGTCGGAAAAAACTGGTTTGCTAACACTTTTTGTCGAGAAAATCGCAAAAATATTGTCACATGACAGAATTTGCCCTAATTGTTAGCCTGTGTTAATCATGATGACAACAGTATACATCATTGAAAGCTAATTTATTGTACGTGATTATGGATTGATATTAACAGCATATAGATCCGATGCTGCAAACATGACATTCCAGGGGTGCCAGCACAAATATCTTGTATCATGCGCGTCGACAAATGCACGGAGAACAAATGAATGGCCACTGTTTGTGATTAATTTAATCATGCTAGCTATCAGTTTATTTATTCAAGTTGCTTTTCCACACCATTCAAAATAACAGACAACAGTCACGGAATGAACCCACAGTGCAAAAAAACATAATTTCTGTGCTTAAAGAGGTTTTAAATGAAAAATAAATGCACAAAACTAGGAGAAAAGCTTCAGTGGGCTTTTTTGGAACACTATCAGCCCAATTCTATACAATTATTGTTTAGCATACTTATAAAAAAAATGTAGGCAATATTCCCTGTATTAAATTACATAAGTTAAATTAAAAAATGTGTTTATTGTTTTATATTTTTAGACCTATATATGCCTTTACACAAACTTGAATTATTTGTCCAATGCTGAGTTCACTTCAGAAAATTAGCTTTTGAACATTTTTAAAATGTTTAAATATTTTAAATGTAACCCTCTTTACCTCGGATTGCATTTGCTGAACTTCTTCAGAAAATGTAAATTGCATAATGATGCAAAAATTAATTTTAGATAATAATCAAGTTCAGTTGGTCTTTAAAAGTTGCTGGAGAAATATACGCAACATAATTCAGTTGCGATGGCGATGCTTTAGATGATTGTTCAAAATAGCCTATTGAATATCAGGAATGTATCATATGTAAACGCTGATATTACACCGCATCAATGTTTCTTTAATATCTGTGCACACCGCATATACACATCGATTGATGGTCCTTGTACTAAGATGGAAAGTTTCACCACTACTTTGTGCAGGTTGCCAGCTTAAACAGGGCCGTGACAATCCGCTTTCGTGTCGGAACCGGTGCCAACCTGCGATAGGTCCAACATCAGGACCACTATTACAGTCCTATCAGAAGGACAACTGCTCCCTTTTGATTGCAATTCCTCTTCTTCTGATTGCTTTTATTTGTGAAATTAAAATTATAGTAAACTGTCAAATTTTAATGAATTGTCTCAATACTCTCCTCATTTTACTAAAACTAAGGAGGAAAAAACAGAGATCTGGGAGGCGAAAGGTACACAATTAGCGATAAACACATTTCTGTATGGAAACGGCGATTAAACCAAAGTGTTTTTTTAGGCATGACGTCATCACGCACACCGTTTTTATCGATAAAAGGCCATTTGAATGGAAACGGACAGAAGACAGCAAGTTTCCCAAACTTTTTTTTTTACGCATTTTCACTGTCAATAACAAAATAGTGCGAAAAGTGGATGGAAACTAGGCTAATATTTAATATTTAATTCAACAAAAAGACAACAACATAAACATACAGGGCAGCTGCCTGTTACTCTTTCCCTAACTGCCGCCTCCAGTGGCCTTTATCCCTCTCGTCGGCTTGATTAGCCTGATTAGGGGCTGGCCGTGCATCATCATGTCCCGGCCCCGCTCCTCCTTGCCACACTCCTCCCTCCCTGGGAGGGAGACAAGGGGAGGAAAAAACTAAAAATAAGTGAGGGAAAGGCCAACACGGAGCGACAGTGGGAGAAAGAGAGGAGAGAGAGCGAAAAAAAAACGTACTCGCCGGTTCACTGATACGCCGTAGCCTGTTCCTCGGTCACCCCTCCACCCTATAATGGATGACAGTCACTCCTCCCCGGGTGGATCGGAGGTGGGTCTCCTCTGCCCATGGTGGTGGTTTTCCTGCTCCAGGCAGTTGGCAGTAAGCCCCTCCCCACTCAAGGACGGCGATCTGCTCTTTGACCCTGACAAGAAAATCGATAATTGGTATTAGATGTAGAAATGCTGATCAGAGCATCCCTAATTTTCGGCTTAAGCATAATTGGTGTAAGATTGTGCATGTAAACAAGCTCAGTGTTGTATTTTAGCCCACTGAAATGAATTGCAATTCCAGTTGGTGCCGCTAGTGTAAATGTACCTTTTCATGTGTGCAAGTCTTAGTTGTAGAAGTAAGCCAAGTACAGAGAGCCCATCAGTTTCATTAATTACATAACACACTCAAGAGCATCACCCATCAATGCTCAGAAACAAGTTGTAACGAACACAATATATTTAGTATTTGTTTGGATGTCTCATAAGGCAGGACTCTTAGGCACATTGGTGGCGTGCTGGTGGCTTGACTGGAACAGTTTTTCAGACACATGAGCCATGCATTTTAGAGCAATAATCTTCTATTGGCAATCTGTGTGTAGTGTGAACCCTCTGGCCTCAGAGCTGAGCCGCTTGGAGAAATGGTTCTTTGAAAACATGTTGGATCCCATCTACAGAAAGAGAACAGAGTGCGCTGGAGGAGCTGGTGTCTGCTGTTGCCTTACTCTGACATCACTGAGTGTCTGAAGACTGTGGGGCGGTTATGAGAATGAGATCATCTCAGGAAAGCCATTTGTAAACCATTGGCTTGCTTTGACCTTTGACTCAGATCTGGAGTGCTCTGCCTCCAACAGGAAATGACGTTAGCTACGAAAGGAAATAATACAAGTTCCCTGGCTTCATTAGGTGCGTCGTTGTCGCTCTCAATTTCCCAGAGCCTTCTGGATTTTCCGCAACACTTCCTGAGATTTAAACAGACCTCAGATACCATAACAGTCAAGCAACATTATCAGACAATCACACATTGCGCCAGATGCCTACCAGAAAACAGCAAGGGTCTTGTACAAATGCATTCTGTTAAGTGTTAAGACATTTCTGGGTCACCTGAAATTGGTGTTATTTTATTTGTTTTATTGAATGGGAAAGATCTAGGTTTATTTACACTGCTGGAGGTTTGCTGTTTGGCATAGCATGCAAAGCTGCTCTTTGTTCTTATCACCGCATGTGTGGGTTCTGAATATTTTTCCCCTGTTAATCTTGTTGTGCCGTTTGACAGGTTAAAGGCTTTGTTGTAAGACCATGTGTTATTCCTGTAATGCAGGCTTTTATTAATTTCTGTCAAAATGTGCAATTTCCCTTGTCAATAGTATTGACATAAAATTATTGTGCATAAAAGTAGCTTGTGTTTGGCGTAAAGGTAAGACCTGCAGACACGTGAAATCTATCAATGGTTATCTTTCAGTTTTGTACAGTGTCTACAAGAAGCATTTTCAAACAGTATTGTTTGTTGCTTGTGTTGTGTCTGTGCTGCTGTAACACTTGTGTGGTCAGGGTCCACCCCCGTTCCAGTGATGCATTGGCTTTTGTATTTAATTTGCACAACCAGAGACTAAGGGGGAACCTTGCCTTCTCCTTCCATTATGTCTGTGCATCCCTTTCCTTTATGTTTCTTACGCTTCATCTCCTGTCATCTTAGGAAATAGTCATTAATTAGTAATTGAAGCTCTCCAGTCCTTGTAAGGCTTTGCAAACAAATTCAGAGAAAAGCATGAGAACAAACGAGAGGAAGAAAGAAAAAGCCAAGGGCACACCAAGTAGAGAAAGGGATGGAGGTTCATATGGAGAGAGAGAGCGGAAGACTGATTACGGCAGAAGTTGAAGATGAGGTACAGAGAAATAAAGAAAGATTGAGACGGAGGGAAGAGAGAACATATGCAGAAAGAAAGAACAGAGGCTCCTGTATGGCAACAGCTCTGGCTCAATCCCTCGGGGCCAATGGTTGAGCAGGCATTAATCTCTCTGTTTAATGACCCTACAGCTGATCTAATGACTCCTGCATATGAACCTGTGGCTGTAGGGAGTAGCTCTACACCACCCCTCTCTCTGCCCTGCTATTATGAGCCTGTATGTCTTAGGGAAGATAATATGGCACTAGCTGCTGGTATACTTCAATGAATAATACAGTGAATTACTCTCGAAAAGATCAGTGTGCACTGCCTGCTCTGGTCTTCTGGTCATGCTAGGGGTGTAGACTTAATATACAATATAAACTTAATATGTAATTATACACACATTGACCAATTTCTTAGGAACACCTGTTCACCTATTATTCATGCTATTATCTAATCAGCCAATCGTGTGGCAGCAGTGCAATGCATAAATCATAAAGATTAGGGTCAAGAGCTTCAATTAATGTCCACAATAAGCATCTGAATGGGGAAAAAATTTGATCTCACTGAATTCGACCGTGGCAGGATTGTTGGTGCCAGACGGGCTGGAAAAACGTAGCCTGGTCTGACGAATCTCGATTTCTGCTAAAGCACACAGATGGTAGTGTCAGAATTTGGCGCAGACAGCATGACTCTGGACCCAACCTGCGTTGTGTCAACAGTCTAGGCTGGTGGCTGTGGTGTAATGGTGTGGGGAATGTTTTCTTGGCACAGTTTGGTCCTGTTAATACCAATCAACCATCGCTTGAATGCAAAAAATCAGCTGTGGTGCTTAAACGGAAGCAGGTGTTCCCCCATATGCATTAAGCCATCAGTCCACGTTATCTTATCTACGTACATAAAATAAAATCTTGTTTAATGGTGTATTTTTTGGTAAAGAAATGCAGTACCTGTGATCCTGAAAGGAAACAATCCACTAATCCAGTGGTTCTCAATATACTTGTGCATGCCCCCCATTGAAAATAAAAAATGTGTAGCTTTTAAAAATATGAATTTTGATATAATCTAAATAAAATCTGAATTTTTGGCCTACATTGTTATTGTCTGTATCATTTTTGTTATGTAAATAGTTCTTAATGGACTAAAATGTTTGCTTCTTTTTTTGTGTGCATAAATCAACTTTTTGTTGTGCTTTTTAAAACCACTTTGTATTTTGGATGTCTCTAGTAAAACATTTTTCAAATTGGATTTTGGACTTCAACCCTCATTCTTTCTGAATTGGTCTGGTGTATGGATTCACTTGAATTTTTTGGATCATACTTATTAAATAAACGCACCAAATTACTACTTGTAATTACATTGCCGTGGGACCTCTTTGTGTTTATTGTTTTTTGGATACATTAAACATATTAACAAGGTGTGCCTGACACTACATAAGAAGAAAAAGGAGGAAAAGAAATTGTGGCCCATTCCATGCTTGCATCGTCGCGGGAAAGTTTGAATGTGAATGAGATTTGAGAATGGGCGGAGCACACCTTACATAACCTTTCTAACACCGATTTCACATATCCTCTGTGAGTGGGGCATGTGCGAGGTGTGATCAGTTCATTCCGCCTTACAGGTAAGAGAAACAATCAAGGCTATATAGTCTAAGGTTTCGCAGCTGAAAATGCATGTCAGAGCAAAAACCAAGCCATGAGGTCAAAGGAACTGCCTGCAGAGCTCAGAGACAGGATTGTATCGAGGCACAGATTTGAGGAAGGCTACAAAATTATTTTTGCTGCATTTAAGGTTCCCAAGACCACACTAGCCTCCATAACTCTTAAATGGAAGAAGTTTGGAAAAAACAGGACTCTTCCTAGAGCTGACCGCCCGGCCAAACTGAGCAATCGGGAGAAAGGCCTTGGTAAGAGAGGTGACCAAGTACCCGATGTTCACTCTTGTTAAGCTCCAGAGATCATGCGTGGAGATGGGAGAAACTTGCAGAAGGACAACCATCACTGCAACATTCCACCGATCTTGGCTTTATGGCTAAGTGGCCAGACAGAAGCCTCCCCTCAGTGCAAGATGCATGAAAGGAATTTCTAAATATCACCTAAACAAGATTCTCTGGCCTGATTAAAAAAGATTGAACTGTTTGGCCTCAATTCCAAGTGTCATGTCTGGAGGAACCGAGGCAAAGCTTGTCACCAGCGCAATACCATACCAACGGTGAAGCATGGTGGTGGCCGCATCATGTTGTGCGGGTGTTTTTTTTAGCGGCAGGGACTGGGGGACTGGTCAGGGTTGAAGGAAAGCTAAATGCAGCAAAATACAGAGATATCCTTAATGAAAACCTAGTCCAGAGCACTCAGGACCTCAGACAAAGTTTCACCTTCCAACAGGACAATAATCCTAAACACACAGCCAAGACAACGCAAGAGTGGCTTAGGGACAACTCTGTGAATGTCTTTGAGTGGCCCAACCAGAGCCCGGACTTGAACCCAATCAAACATCTCTGGAGAGACCTGAAAATGGCTGTCCACCGACTGTCCCCATCCAACCTGACAGAGCTTGAGAGGATCTGCAGAGAAGAATGGCAGAAAATCCCCAAATCCAGGTGTGCAAAGCTTGTCGCATCATACCCCCCAAAAATTGAGGCTGAAATCACTGCTAAAGATGATTCAACTAAGTACTGCGTTAAGGGTCTGAATACTTATGTCAACGTTATATTTCAGTTTTTTCTGTTTAATAAATTTGCAAAGTTATCAAAAATATTTTTTTTGCTTTGTCATTATGGGGTATGGAATATGGCGGTCACTGTCGCGCACTAGAAGGAAAAGCAAATATACATGCAGAAGGATGTGGGATGTGTAGAATATCCTGTATGATAGGTGCATGACTTCTGTGGAAATCTGCAGGGCTTTTTGCAGAACTTTGTGGGTGCTGATTCCATGTGGGCGTGCTTATGACGTATTTGTAAATAATATGTTCTGACCAGAGATTGTGACTGTTAAAACAAACAACTCTCTGATGTTATGAGTAAATCTGTCACTGGAGAATGGTTAGGAAGATATATTTGAAAAAATAAGTTTATTTTTACATGCAAATTTGCATGCAAATGGTCCCATGGATTTGTGTTGTCACCTAAACTAAATGTGCGTCTGGTTCATAACACTGATTTGTTTCAGATGACTTCAGTGTCAGGGAATCCTATCTGTGCTGTTTGTTACCATTCCATCAAGTGGATTTGCTCTGTATCCATCTGCAGACTGGCGGGTGGGCGTGGGTGGGTGGTGTAATGCGTGCAGCCCCTAGGTGCTCATGGGAGCAGTGCTGCATAGAGACATGTTTGAAAGGAGCTTAAGAGCTGCCAGGTTTAAGCAGTGACTCCTAATGAGATTACTGAAGCATGGCGGCCACAGCCGACTGGGATCCAGAAACAAACCATCCCTTGGATTCACTGCCCTGTTGGACACTGTACCTTTAGAAACTAACCAATGCCAAATTATATGTTGTTGTGCTAGAATCAGACCATCAGACTGAAGTAATTAAAGAACTCAGTAATTTTTTTTCCTCATTAAAGTTTTATTCCTAAAGAAATTAATCGAAATTTTGAAACATGTAGAACATCATGTCCACTCACTTGAGATGAAAGCTCCAGTCATATCAGTAACATTATTAAAGCTGTTTGAATCTACATGGAGCGGTTCCCCTCATGGCGGCTGCCATGTTAGGATCACATGACCAGCTGAATGCTGCTCGCTTATTCTCAGTAATCAGCCTGTTATTGGATACATTCGCTGACTATGAATACTGAATTTATGCAATGGCATCTGAAACTGAAAACTATTGCGTTTGAATGATGCTGCATACACAGATGTATCTGTGCCCCTTTAAGACATTAGTCAATTAAAAATGAGAAATACATGTACTCATTGCTTTAAAATTTACAAGATCTTCACAAATGACTTATTATAAAACTCAGCAGGAGGTGGTCTCTTTCAGTTTAAATAATGTTTTTCTTATTTGAGTGCTCGGGTTCTGCAAAAATATATATACATATTTTTTAAGTGAAATTATTGAATGCACTTGCTAAGTATAAATGCCTGACAGCAGATTCTTTAGACTTCAGACTGGCATGCTCCAAAAGGAGAGGAACTGCTGGAAAACAAGCATTTTATGTAACACAATTGTTCATTCTTATGGTCTTTGTGTGTTTATTAAAGGGATATTTCTCCCAAAAATGATAATTATGTAATTTACTCACCCTCATGTTGTTCCAAAATCATAATGAAAGTGTAAAGTGACTGAGAATCTCGGTTTGTGTTCCACAGAAGGAAAGTTATACGTCTTTGGAACAACATGAGGGTGAGTAAATAATGACAGTATGTAATTTTTGGGTGAACGTCAGTTAAAGAAATGTGACTAGAACGGCAAAAATAAGTTAGTATAGTAGTGTAAATATTCTGTGTCATATAGTCTTGGCATTGGAGAAAAATCGTGTTAATGTTTTTGTGTGTTAAAAAGTCAGAAAATACAGGTGGAAGTCTGCATTATTGGAGTGCAGTGAATATCTTTGTTAAAATGAAATATAGTTTTCTTATGTTTTTATTCTCATTACAGCTGTGCTAACTTCATTGTAATTTGCTTTACCTTACGTATGCCACATCATTAATTGAAGTATAAACACCAGCGGGTTGGTGACTAGGTCTCTTTGTTTGTCCTCTCTCCTCAGGCGAGGACGATGGTGTGTGGGAAAATGGTCTGTCTTACGAATGTCGTACTCTTCTATTCAAAGCCATCCACAGCCTGCTTGAGCGCTGTCTCATGAACCGTAGTTTCGTACGCATCGGCAAATGGTTCGTCAAACCCTACGAAAAGGACGAGAAACCCATAAACAAGAGGTAAGACGAATACTATATTTGCTCTTTTTATCTGTTTTCAAAACAGACCTCCAGATCTTCTAAATGTTCTCACATTTGAGAGTATTGGTGCAGCTGTTTATGCTAAAGACAACATGAAACCGCTTTCACAATGCATTAAATTGTGTTTTTTCCCCATGTTAAACAAAATACTGTAGAACCGAACCTGATTCTGTGGTTTGGGATTTAATTGAATAGTGATAGTTGGGTTATGATATACACTCACTGAGCGCTTATTAGGAACACCTGTACACAATGCATAATGCAATGAATGCATAAAATCATGCATATATGGGTCGAGAGCTTTGGTTAATTTTCACATCAACCATCAGAATGGGGAAAAAAATTGATGTCAGTGTTTTAGACCGTGGCATGATTGTTGGTGCCAGATGGGCTAGTTTGAGTACTTCTGTAACTGCTGATCTCCTGGGGCCGGTTGCACCAGCTATACGTACGTTACAACTTAGCCTAGTTGGGACGTAAATGGGCACTAAGTCACAATTTACGCATTACTAAATATTTGAGCATTGCACCATTAAATTTAGGTAGGACGTAACCCTACTTATAAACAAAATATTTACGTAAGCCTCTGACCAGGAGTAACGGTTCGAATAAAAAAGCAGACTCATTTAATTACATCAATGTGCTCATGCTTTGGTTGACAGGCGTCAGTCCTTATGACATACAGAATATGATGGTGTTGGCATTTACACTCGTTTACATTAACGGAAGAAAACAATGTAAAAAAACGTGCTTCTTCAGCATGAATCTGATCTTACGGTGCACTTTCCTGTGTACTCCGCCCGGTGTCAAGTTTCAACAGATATGAAATATAGTTATTAAATATTGCTATACACATAGGCTAAATATAGCATTAATGAAGTCTTGTTTTATTACGCATCGTATTTTAATTGGGATATAATTTATTACAGCTGACAGTTACGTGAGCAAACAAGGTTTGAACATCAACCGTAACGAGATAAAACTGAAATGCATGGATTTTTAACACTTCAGTGTACAAATTTAAAGGCTGCTTATTGGATAAATACAGGTAAACGTCATACTATGCGACTGCGCATTACTTTACGGAGAGCTTATGACCTAGTAGTTAAGTCTTGCCTTAAGAACAGGTGGTGCAACCAAAATAAGCACTTCTGTGGTGCAATCAGTTACTAAGCCCATTAGTGTGAACGTTACGTCCTAACTTACGTGAGAACTTAAACACAGCTGGTGCAACCCTACCCTGGGGTTTACTCAGAATGGTGCCACAAACATCTAATGAGTGGCAGTTCTGTGGACGGAAATGCCATGTTGATGAGAGACGTCAATGGAGAATGGCTAGACTGGTTTGAGCTGACAGAAAGGCAACGGTAACTCAGATAACCACTCTGTACAATTGTAGTGAGCAGAATAGCATCTCAGAATGCACAATACGCCAAACCTTGAGTTGGATGGGCTACAACAGCAGAAGACCACGTCGAGTGCTTTATTAGGACCATAGTGTTCCTAATAAAGTGTTAAGTGAGTGTAATTAGTAAATAGAAAGGCTTTTCTCTCAGCAGAAAAGTTGTTTCAGAGGCGTAGAAAGTTATTGCATTTGATGAAAGCTTATGAAATTTTTTTTCTT
>NC_068319.1:14307065-14394350 GCF_025860055.1 Xyrauchen texanus | reverse complement strand
GAATTGAAAAGAAACCTTGAATAAGAGTGAGAAAGATATCTCATGAGCTCAGAGTACATTTTGAAGGGTACTGTATGATAGCAGTTGGGGGGTCAAGTGAGGACAATGTGAGTGAGTGGGGTGAAGGCTGTTCTTTGAGATACTGTATGGACCACAGAGGTTCACTATAGGGCAGAAAGTTATATATTTACAGTGGAGGAAAGAGTACTGATAAATACAGTACAGCACTGTGAGTGATAGTCTGGCCATTCTCTGTTGACCTCTCTCATCAACGAGGTGTTTCTGTCCACAGAACTGCCACTCACTGGATGTTTTTTTATTTTTTGGCACCATTCTGAGTAAATTCTAAAGACTGTTGTGTGTGAAAATCCCAGAATATCAGCAGTTACAGAAATTCTCAAACCAGCCCGTCTGGCAAAAACAATCATGCCACTGTCTAAATCACTGAGATCACATTTTTCCCCATTCCGATGGTTGATGTGAAAATTAACTTAAGCTCCTGACCTGTATCTGCATAATTTTATGCACTGTACTGCTGCCACATGACTGGCTGATTAGATATTTGCATGAATAAGTAGGTGTGCGTTCCTAATTCAGTGCTCAGTGAGTGTAAATATTACGAATCAGAAGTTAAGGCAGCCTAATGTTGCAAGTGAACTCTAGCAGACATATCTGCAGTGACCAAGCAAAAAAAGAAAATAAGAGACAAACAGCAACAATGGGCAACCTGCAAGCATTATAAACCATTCAGAACACCATTATCAAATGTGAATGCCGGCGAGTGGAGGCTTGCCTGCTCCAACATCTCAAATTAATATTCCAGGTTTAATACAAGTTAAGCTCAAATCAACAGCATTTGTGGCATAATGTTGATTACCACAAAAAATTATTTCGACTTGAATCTGTCAATATTTAATGTTTATTTATGCCTTTCAGTTGTATTACACATTTACATCCAATTGAATTAAAGAGTAATCTTAAAATAATGGCCATATTATTTATTCAGAATTTTTTTAAAGGTAAATGGAAAAGCCACTACATTTGCTTTTGCATTAATTGAAGTGTTAACCATAATTTATAATAAATCTATAAAAAATGAAACCATTTGTAGCTTTTTATTTTGGAGTGGAATTTAGGAGTTATAGCTACAGTTGCCATTGGCATTATGTAGCAAGTGTCAACAAATAAATATATAATCTAAAGGCCTTTTAAAGGCTTGTTTTATATTTATTGCACAAAACAAGGATGTTGTGTGTGCAATAAAAAAACACTTCAAATTGTGTTAGAAGAGGACTTTTATGGGGGCCTGGGTAGCTCAGTGAGCAAAGACACTGACTACCACACCTGGAGTTGCAAGTTCGAAGGCGTGTTGACAGGGATGTGTCCAGGATTTTTTGCCAGGAGTGACAAAATTGGAGTAAGGGGTGGCATCCAGTGAGTTTGTGCTGGGTGTGTGGTGGACGGGTTAAGCCGTTGCACACCATCTCCAGGATGTGAGCGAGATCCGAGTTGGGGTGGCAAGTGGGGTGCAAAGCTAATTTTTAAGGTGCCACCATTCTGGCCCCGCCCCTGCATGCTAAATGACTCCAGTCAGGCTTCCTAAGCAACAATTAGCCCGGTTGCTAGGAAGGGTAGAGTCACGTTGGGTTATCCTCCTCGTGGTCGCTATAATGTGGTTTGTTCTAAGTGGGGTGTGTGGTGAATTGTGCATGGATGCCGCGGAGAATAGCGTGAAGCCTCCACACGCATTTGGTCTCAGCGGTAACCCGCTCAACAAGTTACGTGATAAGATGCACGGATTGACGGTCTCAGACACGGAGGCAACTGGGATTTGTCCTCCCCCACCTGGATTGAGGCGAGTCACTATGCCACCATGAGGACTTAGAGCGCATTGGGAATTGGGTATGCCAAAATGGGGAGAGAAAAAAATAGGACTTTTATTTTGAAAATCCTCCTCGCAGCCATGTAGAGGACTTTTGTTTTAGTTTCCTGCCTCATGTTGTCAAGCCACAAGTTCCTTAGTAGGTCAGATGGCTTCCGGAACAATGGAAAGCTGAAACGAAACTCTTCTAGCCGTTTTCATTATTATCTCTTTAAATTGTTATTGTTCAAACACCACCATAGCCTGTAGAATGGAGATCGGTGCTTTATCATGAAACTCCGCGCGCAGTATGACAGGTATTTATTTACCTCAATACTCATGTCTAGGTTTTCACAAGTAAATCATGTACTAGAAGTGTTTGAGATATAAACCATAGAAAGTTTTTAGAGAGCGAGATATGAAAGTGTTTATGGCTGGCAAATATATCCTTCTTAACCATGTTGTTTAGTAAAGTTTTCTATTAATATTACATTGTTCTGTAATTCCTTGATTAATCGTGTCAACAGTCCTGCTGTAATGTGTGCTAGTGTACTATTTAAACAATGATTTAATATGCATACAAGGTAGCCTAGTGTTTATGTGTGTGTGTTAATGTGAGTGCTAGTTCTAATGCATTGGTTTGGTTTATTTCCCAATACAGAGAAGCATATAGCGAGTCCAGAAGAGTTCTGAAACTGAGGGATTCACCTGATCCTATGCAGCCTGAACCGAACCCGCAGGAGGGGAACGGGCTGTCATTAACCCTGCAGCCGGAGCTGCTCGCCCGAATGCCGGCCCCTGGAACATCCTGCGGCCCGGAAACCGGCGAGGACGTCCGGGTTCCCATCGCCAGCTCACCGGGGCCGACAGGTGGGCGAGGAGCGACCTCGCGGAGGGCGAGAGCAGGCAGTCACACTCAATGCCAATCTCATTCTCACGTGCGCGCTCACGAGTCTGACAGCGGCGAGTCTGACCTGGAATCCGGAGAATCCAGTAGCTCAGTATCAGAGCTGCGTTACCTCTTGCGCTGGATGAAGAAAAGTCTTCCCTTCGTGGTTATTCTGTGTGCTAAACTAGTCATTGAGCATGCCCTAGGTACGTGAAGGAAAGCTGTTTGTGAGAACAGGTGTTGATGTCGTTAGTTCTGTGTAAAGTTCAGGACCCCTGTCACACTTTTGTTGTTCTCCTCTTTCTTCAGGTCTGGCTGTTGCAGTTGGTCTGTTTACCACTTTTATGTATGTCAACAAAAGCATTCAAACACAAGTCTTTCTCCACGTAAGTTGCACTTATTAATATTTAACTTTCATTCATCATTCATCATCATAGATGTGGATGACTTTCTTCTGCTGAACACAAATGAAATATTTAGAAGAATATTTTAGCTCTGTAGGTCCATACAATGCAAGAGAATGGTGGCCAGAACTTTGAAGGCCCAAAAAGCACACAAAGGCAGCATAAAAGTAATCCATAAGACTCCAGTGTTTTAATCCATATCATCAGAAGTGATATGATAGGTATGGGAGAAAAATAGTTAAATATTGATGTACTGTAATTTCCGGACTATTGAGCGCACCTGAATATAAGACGCACCCACTGAATTTAAAAAAAATTATTATTTTGAACATAAATAAGCCGCACCTGTCTATAAGCCGCAGGTGCCTACCGGTACATTGAAACAAATGAACTTTACTCAGGCTTTAACGAAACACGGCTTGTAACACAAATAAATAGGCTTTAACGAAACACGGTGTGGCAGCGGGGGCGTGGTCAAGCGCCCGTCCGGGAGAGAAAAGCGGTAAGGGCGCTTACATCAAGTGCTGAAAACTGTCACACTGGTGCCAGTGTGACAGTTTTCCCAAGAAGGACATGTGAAACAGGGCACTTGATGTTCCAGGTAAGGCTTTTAATGGCCACTGCAATGTTTACAATCAATTTTATAAAGTTCCTCAATTCTTGGTCTTGTATGCGCCAACACTAGACTGACGTGTGTCTGTCTGTCACTCACTCACTCTCTCTCACTCACTCACTCACTCACACTCGGTATCTGCTGCCTTTTTATGCCGCTCTCCCCACGCTTACTGAAATTAGACACAGGTGTTAGACATTAGCGCAGGTGTAAGCGCCCTTACCGCTTTTCTCTCCCGGATGGGCGCTTGACCACGCCCCCGCTGCCACACACGGCTTGTAACAAAAAAAAATGTTTTTGCAGTAAACAGTAGCCTAGCAAGAAAGTCATTGGTCACTATCTTCCTCCTCTTGTGCACATGAAACCACTGAAGTCATCTCCTTCGGTGTCAGAGTTGAATAGCCTCAGATTTAGTTGTCTTTTTGCACTGAGTCAATTCCTCACGCTGCTGTTTCCAACGTCTCCCGTGCAGCTGCTCTATTTCCTTTTCCAACAGCCAGATCAATCGCCTTCAACTTGAAAGCTGCATCATATGCATTTCTCCGTGTCTTGAGGGTGACAAAATGACTACCGTAATCAGAGTGATGGGAAGTTTGAGTGCGCTCGATTTATTCTAAACAGTAAACAAAAAAGTTGTTTGACCTTAACCCGTTCGGCAATTTCATTGGTCTAATGAAAGCTTCATGCCGCCAAAAAACTGAGCACGTCACAGAACGTTTTTTAAGCCGCGAGGTTCAAAGCGTGGGAAAAAAGTTGCGGCTTATAGTCCGGAAATTACGGTACTTTTAAACATGCCTCTTCTTTTGTTTTTGGCTATTCACATTCTTCATGCATATCGCCACCTACTGGGCAGGGAGGAAAATTTATATTAAAAAAGGACTTAAATATTGATCTGTTTATTGCTAAAAAAAAAAAAAAAAAGAGAAGACCAGTTTAGACTTCGTGAAGTAAAAAAATTATAATAATTCTGTCATATCGTTAAATATTAATATTTTGATTTTCTTTTTTTTTAAATTAAGACCCTGAGGAAACTTGTTAAAAGAAATTGTGAAACTTTTTAAAAATGGACAAAGATTGCATTTCTATGAAAGTTTTAAACTTTAAATGGTGTCTCATTTTTATCACCTCGGATGGTCATTTGTCAGTGACCCAAAAACATGATCCACAGCTTTTTTTTTTTGTCAAACGATTAAAATAAATCAACCTTCAGAACAAATAACCTTGCTTTCTTGTCAGAAATGTTCATTGCTAGTGCAATAGATAATAATAATAATTAATACAAATAATTTCTTTCATTTATATAGTGATTTTCTAGGCACTCAAAGCACTTTACATAGTATAGGGGATTATTAGGCGGCCATGATTGAGAAGGGCCAATGAGGGGGAATTAGGCCTGGACACTTCTCGTAAAAGAGCAGGGGTGTAACCCCAGTGTCCTGGCCACATTCCCCCCATTGGCCCTTCTCAATCATGGCCTCCTTATAATCCCATCCCTTATTTTTAATGACCACATAGAGTCAGGACCTCAGTTTAACGTCTCATCCGAAAGACAGTGCCTTTTTACAGTATAGTGTCCCCGTCACTATACTGGGGCATTAGGACCCTCACAGACCACAAGGTGAGCACCCCCTGCTGGCCTCCCTAATACCTCTTCAAGCAGCAACATTAGTTTTCCCCAGGAGGTCTCCCATCCAGGTACTGGCCAGGCTCAATCCTGCTTAGCTTTTGCAGGCAACCAGGCAAGAGCTGCAGGGTAATATGGCTCCTATGGATCCATAGGAAAGCGTTGCTTTGATTCAGTTACAGTATGTTTGCACCAAATATTTGCTCTAGGTGTCAATGGGCTCTAATACCATGCTGTAAAGCTTTAGTAAAATGACTATTTACTAACTGCAATTGATATCCTTCTAAAGGCACTTCTGTTTTTGTGTCTCCTGTCTATAGGACCGAAGGATAAATTTGCACTGTGCCTGGCTCGTGCTTTTCCTCACGTCCTGCAGTCTCCATGTTTTTTACACTTTTAACACTCAGTCACTTTATCGCGGGTGAGTATTTTACACAGTATATTACTTCACCTCAAACTCTACAGTAACCTGTTACAACACAGGCCACTTGTTTGGACATGGTGGATGGTGTAGCCGAGGTATTAAACTCCTGCTCTTAATTGTCAGTGTATATTAGTGGAAAATAATGTCTCTCTCTTTCTTTATTTTTGTCCCACCAGCCTCATCTTTGCCAACCCGACAATAGATTCCCAAAATTTCTGGGAGGTTTTGTGGTGTGTTGGTGTGATTAACTTCATTGTGAAATTTATCTTCATGGGGCTCAAGTGTCTTCTTCTTCTCGTCCCCTCCCCCCTCATGGCATACCAGCGAAGGGTGAGAATAATGTGTTACTTTGTGAAATGATTTGGCTTGCAATGAATTTAATTGAATTACAGCTTCACTGTATTTATCCTGCGTTCCACAGGGTCAGTGGTATATGCTTATTGAGGAGGTGGGGCAGGTGTATCAGATGATCGCTCCAGTCCCACTCTGGTTCCGCTATCTGGTCAGCTACGATGAAATGGATAACTCAGTTGGTCTGACTCTGGGAATTCTGCTGGCCTTGCTCTACCTCATAATGAAGGTGTGCACAAGGAACCTTAGGAAACTAGGGCTGAATAAAATATTGATTTTGCTGCCTAAATATGACTTTTGGACCATCAAACAGCCAGCAGCCTGATGACACCCTGGTTAGACAGTGAAACTTAGTTGCTGTTGAGTTGTCAATGTTTGTTTAGATTGGAAACAGATCTAAAACACTGAGTGTAAATCATTGAATAAGTTCTTCATCATTACAGGCTGTTACAGTTTAAAATTAGGAAGTTAATAAATTGGAGATTAATAAAAATAGTAATGATGTTGTGGCATGAACGTTCATTATTCTGCTGTAATTACTGTGCTATTTCTCTTCAGCTTTTAGGGCTGTACAGACAGTTGGGATCTTTGCAAAAAACTTTCCGGACTTTTTTCAGTCCTGAGGTATAAAAAAGATTGACAGCTTTTGAATAATGCTAGACATCTACACAGATTGTATTTGACCTCTGCTACTCTCATTATTCTGAAATATTTGATGGGTAATCGGTAAACTAAATAATCAAATGATAAATACATTTGTAGTTTTTTATTTGCACTTTAGTCGTTTACATGTTTCCCTCTCTTTGAAGGTGAATGGAGCCCCAGCCAGTGTGGCACAGTGCAGAGAGGCAGGAGACATGTGTCTGATCTGTCAGGCTGATTTTAAGCAGCCTCGGGTCCTCGTGTGTCAGGTGAGAATCCACCTGATATCCACCTTGAGTTATCCAGCTCAAATAATACACAAGTTTAAACAGAAAAATGTATGTACTGTAAGTGCTTTTATAAAATTATAAGCTTCACATTTCTGCCATTAAACCCTCAAAAAATTGGCCCTATTCACTTCCATTGTAAGTAGGTTTAATAATGTAAGTTTAGTTATTTTTTTCACCCTTTAAGGTTTTAATGGAATGTACAAAATAAACAGGAAATGCTCAATTGTTTGGTTTCATTTTAAAGAAAACTCTTTAATTATTTAATGATATATATTATGATAAATTATAAGACTCCCAGTGTAAGAAATGCTGAAAAATCCCCCAAAAACCCCAACTTAAATTAAAACTTTTTTCTGATTTGACATTATATATCTCAGGGTGTAAATAAGGAAGCTCTGATAAGCTGTTTCCATGTAAACATTTGTGTTTACATGAAAAAGCAATCAAAGGTTTTAGCATTCAAAAATAATTATCCTAGTGTCCAAAAATATCTCCAAGTGTCCAAAAGCCTGTCCAAACAAATAAAACAATAATTGTACATAACTAATTACCCAACAATGACTAAAGGTATAATCTCTCTCGAAAGCATGCAGACAGTAGAAACAAAATCTTGTTCAGTTCCATTCTGCCATTTGAGCTATCATTGTATCTGACTCATACAGTGCATCCAGAAAGTATTCACAGCGCTTCACTTTTTCCGCATTTTGTTATGTTACAGCCTTATTCCAAAATTGATTAAATTCATTATTTTCCTAAAAATTCTACAAACAATACCCCATAATGACAACTTGAAAGAAGTTTGTTTGAAATCTTTGCAAATTTATTAAAAATGAAAAATCACATGTACACATGTATTCACAGCCTTTGCTCAATACTTTGTTGAAGCATCTTTGGCACCAATTACAGCCTCAAGTCTTTTTGTGTATGATGCTACAAGCTTGGGACACCTATTTTTGGGCAGTTTCTCCCATTCTTCTTTGCAGGACCTCTCAAGCTCCATCAGGTTGGATGGGGAACGTCGGTTCACAGACATTTTCAGATCTCTCCAGAGATGTTCAAGTCTGGGCTCTGGCTGGGCCGCTCAAGGACATTCACAGAGTTGTCCTGTAGCCACTCCTTTGTTATCTTGGCTGTGTGCTTGGGGTCGTTGTCCTGTTGGAAGATGAACCTTCGTCCAGTCTGAGGTCCAGAGTGCTCTGGAGCAGGTTTTCATCAAGGATATCTCCATACATTGCTGCATTCATTTTCCCCTTGATCCTGACTAGTCTCCCAGTTCCTGCCTGAAAAACATTCCCAGAGAATGATGCTGCCACCACCATACTTCACTGTAGGGATGGTATTGGCCAGGTGATGAGCGGTGCCTGGTTTCCTCCAGACATGATGCTTGCCATTCAGGCAAAAGAGATCAATCTTTGTTTCATCAGTCCAGAGAATTTTGTTTCTCTTGGTCCGAGAGTCCTTCAGGTGCCTTTTGGCAAACTCCAGGTGGGCTGTCATGTGCTATTTACTGAGGAGTGGCTTCTGTCTGGCCACTCTACCATACAGGCCTGATTGGTGGAGTGCTGCAGAGATGGTTGTTCTTCTGGAAGGTTCTCCTCTCTCCACAGAGAAATGCTGGAGCTCTGTCAGAGCGCTGTCAGAGGGTTTTTGTTCACCTCCCTGACTAAGGCCCTTTTCCCCTGATTGCTCAGCTCTAGGAAGAGTCCAAACTTATTCCATTTACGTATGATGGAGGCGCTTGTGCTCATTGGGACCTTCAATGCTGCAGAAATGTTTCTGTACCCTCAATACAATCCTGTCTCGGAGGTCTACAGACAATTCCTTGGACTTCATGGCTTGGTTTGTGCTCTGACATGCACTGTTAACTGTGGGATCTTATATAGACAGGTGTGTGCCTTTCCAAATCATGTCCAATCAACTGAATTTACCACAGGTGAACTCCAATCAAGTTGTAGAAACATCTCAAGGATGATCAGTGGAAACAGGATGCACCTGAGCTCAATTTTGAGTGTCATGGCAAAGGCTGTGAATACTTATGTACATTTGATTTACATTTTTTTGTATTTTAATAAATTTGCAAAGATCTCAAACAAACTTCTTTCACATTGTCATTATGGGGTATTGTTTGTATAATAATTAATTTAATCCATTTTGGAATAAGGCTGTAACATAACAAAATGTGGAAAAAGTGAAGCACTGTGAATACTTTGCAGATGCACTGTATACTTGACGCCATCTCCTGGTTGTCATATGTAATTAGAGTGAATAATCCTCTCTGCCCACATTTGGATGACTTCATCTGTTCTGTTGCAGTGATCTGAATCCTAATACGTTGTCCAGTGTCATGGAAAATTAAATCAATCGTATTACATAATTTCCAATGAAGTCATCTGATCCAGGAAAACTTAACATGTTTTTAGCCAGATAGCACATTATGTGCTGTAATGATCTATGCATCCAGTTACGTTGTGTGTGGGCTCGTTTTCATGGGAATCCCCTCCTCTAAGTAATGGTATGATATTTTATGTTTATTTTTCGCAAAGTTATAAGTGAAAACTGTTTGTATGTAATATGTATATCAAAGACATGTACTAAGCTATTTTTAGCTATATTTTTGTCTGTGAGTAAAACAAATTTGAGACTCTATGAGAGCTTTCCAAAGACATATGACACATGGCTATTTGATCAGTTTGATGTTTTTACCAGTTACAGTAATATGTACAATGCAAAATTATAAATAAATTATCAAAACGGAGCACTTGTTCAGTTTTGGTCATAAAGCCTACATGCATTTTAAAGTACAGCTTCTACAATACCTACAGCATTGTGTTGGTCAAGACTGTAGTTATTCATATTTTGATAATATTAATAATTTTTTATGATACTTATTTTCTTCTATGCGGTACCGCCAGTCCGTGCTTATAGGGTTAAAAAAAGTCACAATTATTTTTGGTGGTAATCAACATTAAGCCACAAATGCTGTTGTTTGAGTTTAAATGAACCCAGAATATTCCTTCTTGAAAGTACTGCCTGTTTCAGCTCCTACCACAACTTCATATTTAGGGTGTAACATTCCTGCACCACTGCTGATATACATTAGGTCTAACTACTCTATTGTTCTTACTGTATTTTGACACACTACATGCATTCTTGTCTTTCTGCTGAAGTAATAAACTATGCCACATAATGCAGCTTGTTCTTGTTAAAAGAAACACTCTGGCCAAGAACACACGTGTTTATGTAAACTGTTTTATTGTCCCTAGCATATCTTCTGTGAGGAATGCATAGCACAGTGGTTCAAACAGGAGAAGACGTGTCCCCTCTGCCGCACTGTCATCACAGACAAGGTGCACAAATGGAAAGATGGTGCAACTTCAGCATATTTACAAATCTACTGAACACACTGCTCACTGCGAGGATGAGGACAGAGTGTTCTGACATGTTGAGACAGACGTGTTCTGACCAGCAAAGGATTTGCACAATGTGATCGTGGCTCATCCCAAACGTCACGGTTGTGAGATCATTATGTTGCGTTTCAGGGCTGTAGTCACTGGAGTAATGTCAGCTATCTCTAGTTTGAGATTAAGACATGTGCGCTCACTAGCTCTTTATATTATTATTATTGCCTGTGGAACTCTCTTATATTTTTGTTTGCCTTTTTATAACTTATATTCTTCATTGTGGTTTTGCAAGCCATCTTTGGTTTTATTAGTTTCTTTTTACAGCATTTTTGGGTTTAAGTGGAAAAAATGTATCCTTTTCTAATGTGGGGACAAATGGATTTCATTTGATTTGAGACAAAAACACTCATGAAGAATATATCAGACATTAATTTCCCCCCCCTCTCTAAATGTATTTTCCAATTTCCATTTTTCATAGGTAATGGGTCTTTTATCTTGTGTATGAAAGATATTCTATGTAAATACTGTTTTTGTCACAACAAAACACACTGATGAATCCTAATAAGGGATTTGGAAGAATGCAGATGGCATTTACAAACTTTGTGTTCCCTTTGAAGTATTCTGGTGTATTCAGAAATAATCTGAATTAAAAGACATGTTTATGTTTTCCAAGATGTAATTAATGGCATATGCACACTACTGATTTAATAAGGATGTTGCATTAGAATTGTATGACTGATGCAAAATGGATTTGTAATTCTGGGTCTATACAGATTTATGGTATTTTTCTAATACATGTTTGTAATAAACCAAAGAGTTTAAGAAGATATATCTAATTTTGTACCATGATAATGTATGTAGTTACTATTATATTTTATTGTACATCAAGTATATTTTGTATCAAACAAGAGAGCTGACCGAATAACTTTTTCAAACTGTTCAAATGCATCACTTAAATATTTTGTCCAGTAAAATACATACCAGAGTTGCTCATCAAATGCACTAATTAAACATTGAGTTGGTAAGATTCATCACTTATCAAAAACTCATTTTATTCAGCCTAACCTGATATGAGTACCATGGATTTCTGAGATCAGGGTATTAACTTCACTTCCTAAGATTATAAAAACAATACACTTAGCACCAAGTCTTAATATGCCAGCATGATGGCAAGAATCAGTGGGGGATAGTTATTGTTCGAGAAACGTTTTAAACCTAGGCCTTAAGTCTTGTGTATAATAGGAACTGGACTCATGTTCACACTATCCAACTCATCAGTCTGCTTAAAGTCATACAAAGTTACAGTTTTACCTTATTATCTGCCAAATTATGAGCCCTTTCTTGCAGTCAGAGTTGCATAGTTTGAATACAATTTTAATATTTGTGAAAGCAAAATGTAACGCTTCAGTAGTCTAAGCACCAATTAAGAGGCATCATAATTTAATCAAGTTGCTACTCTTGCAGATTTCACAGGGCTTTTAACTGCCACTGCACAGCAGGCTGTTGTTCATCAGTAGGAACTGTAGTTGACAGTATACAAGCAAACAGCTTGAGATTTGCACAATCAGCATGCTTCCTGTATAGCGAGTACAGTCAATTACTGGGCTTGATGCAAACTGCGGCAAAGCCCAGACAGTTCAATCAAAGCAATAATGTCCAACCACAATTACAGTCTAAACAATGGAAATGAGGTTAATATCTATAATCATGTGTCCAGAAACTGTTTAGATGTGGTTACACAGACTTTCCATTCATAACAATAACAATGTACCATGCATACAGGAATGGTTGTGAACAAGATACTTCTTAGCATTTAACCACCCATTATGACCACCCTTGATAGCCCTGGATGGTTTCCTTTTTTTTTTTTTTTTTTTAAATATACCAGAACTTTAAAACAAGATGCAGATTTAGTGTTGTCCAGTACAATGTGTCACAGAATGGTAATTATTGATAAACATGACACTAACTGTAACTACAAGAAGTATAAAACAAGGAAAAACAGCACCAACAGTCATGAGGAGTTATGTACAGCAAAGGATTAAATACTGATTTTTAAAGGATTTACCACTTTATTACACTTTCATCATTGTGGATTCATCTAAAGATTTGTCTTGCACTCTGCTATTTTAGAATCACCCAAGCTTAATTAACTAGAGTCAATAGAACAATATTAGTTTTACTTCCGACTCTAGTATCTTAAAGATATATGTATATATATATATATATATGTTTTTCATAACCTGAAACTAAATGATAAAAAAAACAACTAATTCAAAATCCTGAAGAACACTGTAAATTATTTTGATTCAAACACCATTATTAAGAAAATGATATACCAGCTTAAACTTAAAACCACACAGAAAAATAAACATTTTCATATAAATCATCTAGCTTAATTCAGCATTCTTGATTATAAAGGATAAATAACTTTGCATAGTTTACAAAAGTGGACAAAACATAACATCTAAAAAAAAAAATAAAAAAAAAAGATTTAAAAAATAAAAATGAAAACAATCATTTGGGGGGTGGGAGGATAAAAAATAAATTATACATGAGGAAGTGACAAAATTTGTTTTTATAATTAAATACAATTTCAAAAACATTCTGTATAACTTCACCAATAGTCTTAAAGTATTAATATTAGTAGCATTAGTCTTTATGATTGTGGCTTAGAACTAATTGTACATTTGATTAAGAGGATTTATAGTGTTTTATCTAGTAATTTTGTATTTTTAATATTTTTTGTAAAAATAATGTCTGCATTCTGAAAGCAAACAAATAAGATGGATAAAATAGTTTGTTACTGTCCAAAAGAACTTCAGTGTTTAGATACCCAGAATGCAGAAATTTCTGTATTTATGAATTTGAAATGTACTCCAAAACAAAACAGAAAATAAGGGACGCTTGTTTTAGCATCATCCAGCTCTCAAAACAAAAACAAAACACCAAAAAAAAAGAACAGAAAACAAGGGTGGACGTCTTGGCATCATCCAGATTATTAAAAAACAAACAAACAAACAAACAAAATAAAAAGGGACGGATGTCTTAGCATCATCCAACTTTCTCAAGACAAAACAAACAAAAACACAAAACAGAAAACAAGGGACGGATGTCTTGGCACCATCCAACAGTCTCAAAAGAAAAAGCTTTAAAGACCAAATCAAAAAGTCTCTTTGAATTGCAAAATCAAAACAATGCATGAATAGAATATATTTTTAAGTTTGAAGTTTTCCTTATAGGTTGGTTATCTTAAGATTACCTCTCGTCTTTGAACTAAATCTGTGATTTTTAGAGTCCTAACCACTATTAATAAATTGTAAGTCAGCGTTTAGCAAAACATGACGTGTCCACTGGATTGTAGACCTCTCTCACCACCTCAAATCCTGTTATTGACTATGAAAATAAGAGCCATCCCCAACAGCATACAGTAGAGATTACAATCAAGCAAAACAAAGTAACAAGTGTCAACCTCAGTGTCTCTTCTAAAGCAGTTTCTCTTTAATCTACATGAGACACCTGCAAGAATTTAAAAGAGTAACTTCATGTCTAAACAAACTTCAAACACTGACCCGAGGATATAAAAAGATGGTGAAATTCATGCTCAGAGTCGTCTAAAGTGCAAGGTGTTCTCATACACAAGAAGCATTTGTACCAACTCACTCAAATGCATGTGGAGAGAGAGATCCTTATATAGGTCAATGGGTTCTTTGTCGTCAGACTCTCCGTGCTCATATGCAGAATTCAAGTGACGGGTGCTCAAAAACTGGGAGCAAAAAGGCCTTCAGAGTAATTTGATAAATTCCTTAAGTGCAAAACTAAAAAAAACAAACAAAAAATCAGACCAAACAGAGTTGTTCATCATAGTTTTACTTTCAAATTCTTGGGTCTCTTGGAGAGCACTGGTTTAGACTGTTTCATGTAGGACCCTGTGTTGGACTTCGATGGCTTTTTGATGGGAAGAGGAGCGGAGACCTCCATGCTGCTGTTGTCCATGTGTTCCACTCGGGACACCTGCATGGGCATATTAGCAGGGGGTACGACAGATGAGGTGGAGGTGTTTGTGGTCATTTCTGGAAAGCGTGGACCACGAGACCAACCATCCTTCACAGGGCTGGGAAGAGCAATTATCATCATGGGTTATGTCATATTGATTCATTCAATTCAAAATATCAAGATATTTTCTCAATGTGACTTTTCATAAAAATGTCAAAATAAATATCAGATGTTTTTTTTTTTTACTTTATGCTCAGTCTTGAGGGTCTAAAGGTGTCCGCTCTGTTTTGTGGTTTTTATTGTCAACATAAACCTACATGTTCATCATGGGTTATGTCATAACCCATGATCACAGTCACCCAATGACTGTGATTTTTTTCAGCAGTTTGACGGGTGTCTGAATGTTTGCAAACAGTCCACCGTTGCTCAGCGTTTTCAAACTTCTTTTTGGCTCCGAGCAAAGACCAAAGTCCTACTTTGCCGTGAGTGTGCTGGGGCCTTAAATCTCAGTAACTACCCTGTTATTGGACACTTTCACTTAAATGTTTACAATGGCATCTATTACTAAAAACGGTTGTGTTTGAATGATGCTACATCCATGCACCTTGGTGTCAGTGCAAGTTTAAAATGACAAAAAAAAATTACTGAGCGCACCTTTAAACTAAAATGAAAGGACACACTCAAAGAGATATATATAAAAACTAAATTAAAATTTAATAACTACAATGACGTTGTGCCCCACCCCACCCATGCAAAATGGTGACAATGATAAATCAAATACATTTTCTTTGCTACAACAACATTAAACCTTAAGGACATGTCCACTTCCGTTTCAACCTCAGTAGAATGAGAAAAACATGTTACCTCACTGGAGTTCTTGGGCTTCCCAGAAGCTTGCGAGGCGAGCGGGATTTTGGCTCAAAAGTGAGCTTGTCCTTAATGTTTTCGAGCACAGATGGGGCTACGTATGTAAAGCCCTAAGGAGAGACGACATCCGAGACATGATTTAAAAAAACAGTTTGGGGAGACAAAACAAAGGAAAAGGGGGAAAAACAGATGAGTGTGGAGGATGTGTAATTATGATGAAGCAAAATATAAGTAGTGCCATGCTATGAGCTGGAAGAAACAGTTAAACAGTAATAATAAAGTCCAGATGAGAGACATTATCCTTTTCTCGTAAGTTTGGCTTCAAAAACAGGACTAATTTACCACACACACACAATGTTGATAAACACAATGTAGAATCTTGTTTAGGACGGGAGTGGGAAATGAATCTACATTCGTCAGTGACCCACTGCTCTACATAGCAAGCAGACAACATTTAAACAGATGGTGGATAAACAAATTTGAGTCAGGTTCCTGTTGGTTCGTGTCATGTTTTATCTACTGTGTTACATACAACGTGGCCTTGGTGGTAAGTAATATTACGCTGTTTGACTGTAGAATAAAACTTTACATTTAGCATAACAATCTGATAAACTGACAAAATGTTAGCCTTGAATGTACTGGAAGTCCCTTTGGATTAAAGCAAATACTTAAATGTAAACGAAATACAGTTGGAACCAACACAGATGTTCAATAGTGTTGGTGTGAAGATATTTTTGAGGTGAAACATGTACTGTATATACATACACCGATTAGCCACAACATTAAATCCACCTGCCTAATATTGTGTAGGTCCCCCTCGTGCTGCCAAAACAGCGCCAACCCGCATCTCAGAATAGCATTCTCAAATGCTATTCTTCTCACCCCAATTGTACAGAGTGGTTATCTGAGTAACCATAGACTTTGTCAGTTCAAACCAGTCTGACCATTCTCTGTTGACCTCTCTTATCAACCAGGTATTTCCATCCACATAACTGCTGCTCACTGGATGTTTTTGGCACCATTCTGAGTAAACACTAGAGACTGTTGTGAGTGAAAATCCCAGGAGATTTTCAGAAGTTACAGAAATGCTCAAACCAGCACATCTGGCACCAGTGATATTGGCACATTCTTCTCTGCAGATTTGCTCCAGGTAGTTCAGGTTGGTTGGGTGATGCTTCTGGACTGCAATTTTCAAATAGTGCCACAGATTCTCAATAGGATTGAAATCAGGACTTTGACTGGTCCACTGAAGGACATTTATATTTCTGTTCTTGAGCCACTCCAATGTTGCTTTGGCCTAGTGCTTGGGATCGTTGTCATGCTGAAAGGTGAATTTCCTCCCAAGCTTCAGTTTTTTAGCAGACTAAAGCAGGTTCTCTTGCAGTATATCCCTATATTTTGCTCTAGCCGTTCTTCGTTCAATTCTAATAAGATGCCCAGGCCCTGCTGATGAGAAGCATCCCCACAGCATGATGCTGCCACCACCATACTTCACTGTAGGGATGGTGTGCCTTGAGGCATAGGAAGTGTTAGGCTTGCACCACACATAGCGCTTTGAGTTTTGGCCAAAAAGCTTGGTCTCATCTGACCACAAAACTTTCTTCCACATCACAGCTGGGTCACTCACATGCTTCCTGGCAAACTCCAGACGTGCTTTCAGATGTACTTTTTGAGTAACAGCTTCTTTCTTGCCACCCTCCCATACATGCCAGTGTTATGCAGTGCTCTTAATATGGTTGACTGGTGCACCATTACTCCACTCTCAGCCACTGAACTCTGTAGCTCCTTCAAAGTGAATGTTGGCCTCTCTGTGGCTTCTCTCACAAGTCTCCTTTTTGTTAGAGCGCTGAGTTTTGAGGGACAGCCTTTTCTTGGCAGTGTCTGGTTGGTGTGGTGCAGCTTCCACTTCCTGATTATTGATCCAACTGTGCTCACTGGGATATCCAAACATTTGGATATTATTTTATACACTTTCCCTAATCTATGCATTCTTATTACTTTATCTTTAACTTCTGTGGGATGCTCTTTGGTCTTCTTTTTCCTTCAGATTCAGAGCCTACCAATGATCCTTCACCAATGGGTTTTTAATCCAGAAAATGCGAATGCAACTTTAATGATTCACAGGTGGATGCCAATGATAATGTAATTGTTACCTCATTAGGGCAATTTCTTTTATCTGTGTAACCTGGCAGCTTCCACAGCACAGGGGTTGAATACTTATGCAAGCAAGATATTTCAGGGTTTTTTTTATATATTTCCCAACATAAAACCAATGTCACCTAACAAAAAAATATTTTGAGTTCCAATAAAATATCAAACAGAATGACATTTCATTACACCATTTGTAATTCAGTAATATGAGAATTAGTCAGGGGTCTGCATATATTGGAAAACTGAGACTTTCTTTTTGCATTAGTGCATTACAATCAAATTGTGCTTCATGGTCAAATTAAAGAAGGGCACTTGAGTGTATAAGTTAATTTCACAAATACAATTAGCCTAAAAAGAAACACACTGACCAGGAAGACTTGGCTGGCACTTTCGCTGAGTGTCGAGTCATCTGGACTGTCCACGGGAGTCTGACTAGTGAATTTTGTGTCAAACTGGCTAACATCATCAGCTGATTGCTGTAAAAACAGAGATCTGTGAAAGGTTATTGTTGAATACCATGCATTGAGATATACAAAATTATAAAGATCCAAAAATAGAGAGACAAGACAATCTAGTGATTTAGAGAGAGATTTTCATTAACACTATCACGTACCAAAAAAGGCTTGAAGGGAGGCTCAACTTTAAAAGCCAGCAGATCATCCCAGTTTACATGTCTGAAGAAGGAGTGAGCCTGAAAAAAAGAAACTATGAAACTAATACATTTTCATAGTATATATTGGAACAATAGGGCCAATTCTTAAAAGTGAAGTGTGTAATTTCTGTGCCACTATCATCATCGTCATAAGTCATCAAATTGACAAAAAAAGTCAATTTTCAAAAAGTTTCTTGAATACTCCCCGTCTTCTACAAGTCAGACAAACATATAGTCCTGCTATTGGTTGAGCCAATGTTGCTGTGTCAGGTTGGTTGGGATGCTTAAACAGAGCAATGTTTTGATAACATCACAAAGCCACAGTGTTTACACTTTTCAGGGGAAATTAACCTATTTAGGGTTAGGGTCACATACATACATGCACAATATCTGCATATTAACATCTGAAAAATGACACATTACACTTTAGACCATTAAAGGTGCACGCAGTCATTTTTTCATCATTAAAAAAAGTTTAACTACTCAAGACATGAATTGTAATTTTACAATATCATGAGCACTCACATTAAAATGAAGACTCCAGTCATATCAGTAATCTTATAAAAGCTGTTTTATTCTACATGGAGAGGGTCCACACATGGGGCTGCCATGTTAGGATCACATGACCAGATGAATACTACTCACTCAATCTCAGTAACCGTCCTGTTATTTGACACTTTCACTCATTGATTACATAATCATGTCTGACTGTGAATACTACATTTCTACAATAACATCTGAAACTGAAAACTATTGATTTTAAATGATGCTGCATCCAAGCAACTAGGTGTCAGTCATCCAAGATAACACAAAGATTAAAAGTTACTGAGTGCACCTTTAAGTATTTTATTGTAAACCCTGTTTATATGACAGGGTTTGTTGCATTAGTGGGGCAGATACCTGGATATCTACAGCATCTCCCGGGCCTGCTCCCAACCTCACACCTGCGTTTCTTTTTAGCAGCTGGGTGTGAAAAATAAACAAGCACATAAGTTGAGCAAAGAGAAGAGCGGATTCCACACAGGAGAGAAATTTGACTGACTTCAGATAACTTGTACCTTTTTGAGAAGGTCCCGTGCTTCTTGAGTGAGGTAGGGTGGAAAGTTCAGCTTACACCTCAGGATTTTATCGATGGTCTTTTTGCGGTTCTCAGCAGTGAAAGGTGGCTGGGGGAAACAGGGCTGAGAGGTTAAGAGTGCAGTCTGTCACCCTCTGTACAAACAGCCATTGCCCTTTTTCTTTTAAATCATTAAATCTGTGTCTGTTTATCTAAACTCAGTTCACTAACATTTCATTTTGTATTACACAGGAGATTGAAAGACACACAGGTTTGGAACAACATGAGGGTGAGTTAATGATGACAGACTTTTATTTTTGGATAAACTAGCCCTTTAATGTAAACACAACTGAAAGCAGGGAGACGTGGTACTCACAGCTCCTGTTAACATGTCATACATCAGGGCCCCCAGACTCCACCAGTCCACAGCTCTGTTGTGGCCACTTCTCATGAGGATCTCTGGTGCCCTAAAAGAGCAAGAGAAACAAAGGCTGAGAATAAATGAATGAGTTGAGAGAGAAAAGGCAAGAACACATGCTATTTTTTGTGGTGCTGTCTTTTTTACTTGGACCTAACTAACACTAGAGGCCTCAAATAAGCCTCCACAGGATGGAGTTTAAAAGGGGCCTTATCATAGAAAGCATTTTCATGCACTTTTAAAAGGAAGTGCAATGTAATATGTAGACTTAGTTTAACTTTCACAATGCAAAGCTCCTTTTGCAGTCCACCCAGACCATTTATTGAAACTAAGATGCAAAACAACCAATGACGGGTTTACTTAAAGTTTTCTTTGGCATAGGAAAAATTATTTTAACATTACACACATAACCAAAAGCTTTGAATAAAGTGGTTCCAGTTCTCTGGAGTCTCTATAAATACAAAACTGAGTGAACATGAAATGGGAGGGGAAACCAACAAGTATAAAACAGTCCAATGTACATCTGATCTTACATGTATTCTATGGTTCCACAGAAGGTGTGTGTGACGGAGCCATCATAGATCGACTCCTTGCAGAGTCCGAAGTCTGTCAACTTCACATGACCTGAGTGAGAATGAGAGGAGGATGAAATGAGGACACACAGTGGAAAGATCAGTCTGTATTGAACAGTTCAATGGGGTAAGCATGATCAGTCTGGGACAAAAGGACAAAGGTGAGTGTTTGTGGTTTTTCTACATTACCGTTGTTATTGAGCATGATGTTCTCTGGCTTCAAATCTCTGTAGATGATACCCTTCTGATGAAGGTGACCCAGAGCCATGGAAATCTCTGCCAGATAAAAGCTAGATGTGGAGTTTGTGTAAAAACAAAAACAAACATGTTGGTCCAACCCTGTATGAATTTCTTTATTTGCTGGAACATAAAATTAGATGTTAGGCAGAATATTAGCCTCAGAAACCATTCAGTTTTATTGTTTGGAAAAAAAGATGCAATAAAGGTGAATGGTGACTGAGGCTAACATTCTGCCTAATATCTCTTTTTATGATCCATGAGAGAAAATAAGTCCTATAGGTTAGGAACAATACCAGATTAAGTAAATTACTCTCTCTTTAGTAATTCAGATTTTCTCAAAAGCATCACAGTTAAAAGTTCCTCACAACAGCCACTTGTGTTCCATGGCCACTTGTATTCATTTGATATTCAATCTACTACATTTGTAGCGAAAACAGCATCAAATCAGCATTTAGGGCAACTGTGCAGTCTATATTTGTTAAAGGGATAGTTCACCCAGCAATGAAAATTCTCTCATCATTTACTCACCCTCATGCCATCTCAGATGTGTATGACTTTCTTTCTTCTGCAGAACACAAATGAAGATGTTTAGAAGAACATCTCAGCTCTGTAGTTCCATTCAATGCAAGTGAATGGTGGTCAGAACTTTGAAGGTCTAAAAAGCACATAAAGGCAGCATAAACATAATCCATACAACTTCAGTGGTTTAATCCATGTCTTCTAAAGTGATATGATAGGTGTGGGTGAGAAACAGATCAATATTCATGTCCTTTTTTACTATAAATCTCTGCTTTCACTTTTGCGTGATCCAACCCAAAACACTTAAGGGCAAACCATGCCCTTATTGAAAAGTACCAGCAGGCTTATTTTACTGTTGATCGGCTTCAGTTTCATTCACAATGTTTCTGGAGTCTGAACTTTTCACAGGTGCCTGAGTGATTGAGATGACCAATAAAAAAAACATTCCTGAGGGTTTAATCATGATTGTGGGGCGTGGTTTGCGCTTAAGCATGATTTTTATTTTTTTCCACAAAATCACTTAACTTTTACATTTTTCTTCTTTTGTTTTTGGTGATTCGCATCCTTGTGCATATCAGCACCTGCTGGGCAGGAAGGAGAATTTATAGTAAAACAAGTACATATATATTGATCTGTTTCTTACAAACACCTATCATATCGCTTCAGAAGACATGGATTTTATCACTGGAGTCGTTTGGATTACTTTTCTGCTGCAATTTTGTCCTTTTCAGAGCTTAAAATTTCTGGACACAACTCACTTGCATTGTATGGACCTACAGAGCTGAAATGTTCTTCTAAAAAATCTTCATTTGTGTTCAGCAGAAGAAAGAAAGTCATACACATCTGGGATGGCATGAGGGTGAATAAATGATTTATAAATCATTTTTGGGTGAACTATCCAATGAGCTTTGAATACAACATTACATAAATGGTCAGAACCTCTCCCCCTACAAGATCAATGATTACACACAGAGGTGTGTCATTAGAGATCACAGATGGGTAACACAGGAACAGTTTGTATCCTGATAAGAGTTATAACCCCTCCCAACCCTCACCAGGCTGTGTCCTCCATAAAGATCCCCTCTCTCTCCAGCTGTGTGAACAGCTCTCCACCTTTCAGATAAACATAAACACAATGATCAGACAATGTTATTGACCATGTTATCTTCTTTATATGAAAGGTAAAATTTCCTTGCTTTTAATCTGTAGTTAATCAGTTGAATTAAATCTTTAACAAACTATTTTGCTGACAATATAATTTATAATTAAACGATTCTACTAAATTAGAAACAATGCAAAAAACAAGCATTTTATCAACTGGACACAAGGAGACTTTTGTCTTTTACTGAAAAACTGCTAATCAGTGTGCTCACAAAATATTCACACAACTTGTTAACCAGCATCTGTGTTTAACTCACCACTAAGGTACTCGAGAATGAGGTAAAGTTTGCCTCCCGTCTGGAAGGCATACATGAGGTCCACAATAAAGGGGTGCTTAACTTCCTCCAGGATGCTCCTCTCTGCTTTAGTGTGAGCTGTGTCCTTAGCATTGCGCATGATCGTGGCCTGTTGAAATACAAACAAAGGCAACAAGCTGAATTTGGAGTATGGAGTTTTCCCAATTCTATAGCATGGCCCAGTTGTCATGAAAGCTCAAATAATGTTACACATTTGTTGCTGTTGCATGTCCGTGCATCTTCTTTAACAACAGGTGTGAACTCTTTGGGATCAGTTGGATTAGCTCATGTAGCAGTGTTGCTCACTGAAGCATCAGGGTGTTGTTGTAAATGCAATAATTGTTGAGTTGCAATAAACTATTTAAGAATGGAATCCAAAGCATTTCAAACATGCAAACCCCTAAGATCAATGCAACATCAGTCTCTGAGTGATTAAGATTCGGTACCCATTCACTAATTGCTCTCCTTCTGTCCTTTAATGGTTAAGAGGCCATAATATTTAGCTCTAGCAGCAAGCTTGCAAAACTACACCAATACGGACATGATGCATTACATAAAAGAACTCTAAAGCCATGAACATACAGAAACATATGAATTACATGAATTTTGAGATATAGTGTATGTGGCGTTGTACCTTTTTCAACACCTTCATGGCAAATATCTTTCCAGGAGTTGACCCGGTAACCTTGCGAACTTGAAAAACCTGTTTGCAAAAAGAGGAGAACTGTTAAAGGTGCACTCAGTCATTTATTCCTCATTAAAAAAGTTAACTCCTAAAGACATGAATTGTAATTTTGCAATATCATGAGCACTCACATTAAAATGAAGACTCATCAGTAATCTTATAAAAGCTGTTTTAGTCTACATGGAGAGGGTCCACACATGGGGGCTGCCATGTTAGGATCACATGACCAGATGAATACTACTCACTCAATCTCAGTAACCGTCCTGTTATTTGACACTTTCACTCTTTGATTAATCATGTCTGACTGTAAATACTACATTTCTACAATAACATCTGAAACTGAAACTATTGATTTTAAATGATGCCGCATCCAAGCAACTAGGTGTCAGTGTAAGTACAAGATGACACAAAGACTAAAAGTTACTGCGTGCACTCAGTAATATTAGTCATAATCACTTTGGATAAAAACAGCTTTATGATTAGTAAGATGTACAAAAATACAATTGTGTAGGTGTAGCTAGTAAACAAAGACAGATACTAAAACAAACCAGCAAAAGACTTCAGCGTAAACAAATTAGGTACATGCTATTTTAACCCAGCCCAAATCATGTGTACAAAACATATCACATGCAGGTAGAAGTCATGCTTACTTTTCCATAGCCTCCTTTACCCAAAACACGGAGTAACTCGAAGCAATCTGGACGAATCTGCTCTGTGCCTTGATTCACAATATCCTCCGAGATCTCAAACTTCTCACAATCTTCCATGCTGTTTACAAAACACAATCACATTCAAGATTTCACTTAAGGGGTTAGTCCACTGAAAAATGACATTTCTGTCAATATTTCTGATGTTGTTTCGAACCCGTATGACTTTCTTTCTTCCGTGGATCACTAAAGCAGATGTTAAGCAGAATGTTAGCCTCAGTCACCATTCAAGTATGAAAAAAGATACAATGAAAGTGAATGGTGACTTAACCTAATATTCATCTTACCATCTCTTTTTGTATTCTGAGGGGGAAAGGAAGTCATACAGAACAACATGAGGGGGAGTAAATAAAGACAGAATTTTTACTTAAAGGAATATTCTGGGTTTAATACATGTAAAGCTCAGTCGACAGCATGTGAGACATAATGTTGATTACAACAAAAAATAATTTCAACTCGTCTCTCCTTTTCTTTAAAAAGCAAAAATCAAAGTTGCAGTGAGGCACTTACAATGGAAGTCAATGGGGCCAATTTTTTGTGAGTTTAAAAGGCAGAAATGTGAAGCGTATAATTTTACAAAAGCACTTATATTAATGCGATTTAATCACACTAAAATCATGTTAACACACATACTGTTTATGTCGTGTGGCTATACTTTAGAAACTATGTGTATTTTAATATTTACGGATGGGCCCCATTCACTTCCATTGTAAGTGCTTCACTGTAACCCAGATTTAAGCTTTTATAAAGAAAAAGAGGGGCAAGTCAAAATTATTTTTGTTGTATTATGCCAAATATGCCGTTAATTGAGCTTAACTTGTATTAAACCCGAAAAGAGAGAGCTAAAGGGGGAAAAAAATCTTAATGCTTTCAAATATCGATTCCAAAATGATTTCAATAAAGTATGTAAATTAGAATACTGTAGTAAGTGTTTAATATATACAGCAGCACTTTAACCCTTAAATGCATACCTCAGGACTTTAGAGACCCTGGACCTCACATATGTGTATCTTATGTGTAGATAATATTATATTGTGTTATGAGTAGCTCAATATGTGTTTGGCAACCAGTTGCATCTCCTGAAATTTCAGTGAGAAAATAATGAATCCTGTTCTAGATTTGTCCTGATTTGTTGCATTACCTCTTTAATTTATGAAAAACAAAACATCACAATATATCAAAATATACTGTATATTATTATTTTCTAATTGTCTTGAAAATATTTTGAAAATCTGACACTATCTGGGCATTTTGTACATCCATTTTTGATAGATATACTGTAAGTGCCGGGCCTCTAAAGACCCAAATATGTAAGAATGTTTGGGAAAATGACTAGTGGTCGACCGCTATGGGTTTTTTAATGGCCGATGGCGATATTCAGAGATCAGGGTGGCTGATAGGCTGATACAATGCCATATATCAAACTATTTAATATAGTAAATAACCGAAACATAAAATTGCTAAACTTTTATTTAGCACTATATTTACTTAAATATAATTTCACACTAAATTTTAACTTTCTAAAAAATTATATTGTATTTTAAATGGTTGATCGCAGTTTCTTCTGATTTCTGTTTAGTCTACACATTTTAGTAATTTATTTGCACATGAAGAATTTGTTAATATATTAGGAAGAAGGGAATAACAGTATACACAGCAGTCCAGCAACCACGGATGGCATGTCCACGTTACCAATCACATTTACTCCAAAAATACAGAATCAAACCAATTGTACATACAGTGCATAGTGAGTAAGACATTTACTTATAGCATAAGAGAAGTACTTTTACTTTGGGCTGCATCGAAAACGTAGTCAGCTGACTTGCTACCTTGCTGCCTAATCAGTTAACGGCTTAACTGACATCTGTTTTGAATTAATAGAACTCTTAATGAAACTGGTCTCCGAACAGTTTGAAAAGCACCTTATTTTCATCGTACCGCCGTATCCAGCCCCCGGAGGCAGCATTTTCCTTGTTTCGGACGCAGCCTTGAAGTTGAACTCGCATGCTCAGGCGGATCCAGCGCAAGCCTCAATCTCCTATCAGTTTAAAAGGCCTGGATCACCTGCTTGGATTGACATGGAGTGACTGTTATGATTTGTGAATCAGATCAACTTTTGATCCTGAAGTTTTTGATTGTGGCTGATAGAATACACACTTCAGAGGAAGATAATAGATGAGAGCTCGACGGGAAGAAAACGCTGGATTTTTGTGAGGTTCATGAAATACATCTGTTAAAAAGAGATATCTGCAAATCTGCAAACCGTATATAATAGAAGTTTTAATGATATTTGCCTTTTATCATTAGAAAAACTACAGGGAACTGTTGAGGAGAGGAGAGTAATGGAGAATGAAAAAGGTGAGCACTTTAACATTATGAGCACAAACACGTCTGCTGTGACTCTGATATGCGGACTGTTTAAATAACACTGTGTTGCATACCGATCTATTATTGTAGTAACACGATGTGTGTAACAACAAAACAAACCGTGACTGGTCGTTTACATGTCTCAGCCACTTCACATGCAAGCAGGTGATTTTTGGCACTCTCAAGAAAAAAATCAGCCAAACAGGCAAATGTATTGGCCGATGCGGATAATTTAAAAAAAGTCTGAATATCAGCCGATTGACCTGCATCTGCGATATATCGTTCGACCACTAAATATTACTATGCATTTAAGGGTTAAACGTGCAATCACACATCCACAAATACAGACTCACAAGTCAAAGCCACTGCATTGGTCCATGAAATCATTAATCTGGGCCTGTGGAAAAACAAAAACAACATTCAACATGGCATTCTTAAACATATTTTACTATAAAGAGGGTATGTTTTTGGTGGGATTACTGAGATTTTTTAGGTGTTGGAATGCTTAAACTATCATTTTCCAAAAACTTTTTTTCCCCTCTGCAGCTTTTCCATCAAACGCCTAGTGTGCAGATCTGACATGCCCATTAAAGCTCAATCTATACCAATGACTGATGCGCACTGGCTCTCCTCCATCAGGAGAGTATCAAGGTCACCGCTCACTGTTATCACATTACAGGTCCTATTTTACCCAAAGGACACCAATCCAAACCGTACCTACAACAGTACCGTACAACCTTACCTTCTGGTTTAGAGGCATTTCACGAGCAAGGCTGGTCTAAATATTGTTACAAGATGTTCTTTTCAGCTCTATAGCTTCTTGTTCATGTCTATTATTGCTTAAAACATTTTTAAACAATTATATAATTTTCAATAATAAATATGAAAAATGCGTTTAATTTGCCTAAACAGCTCAGAATTAGGCCTACTTACATATTGCTTAAGTGTGATGCTGGGCGGACACCACAGAGAGATATCAAAACAATATTATTTATAATAGGCGAGTAGGCCAAATACTTCAGTAGGGGCAGTGTGTGGTCTGTAAATACATTTTAAACCTTCCTGTGTGGGTTGATATGACACAAACTTACTGTACCAGTTAAATACCATGATTTACTAATATGGTAATCTTTAAAGGAATATTCCGGGTACAATTCACGTTAAGCTCAATCGAAAGCATATGTGGCATAATATTGATTCCCACAAAAGTTTATTTCAACTTGTGCCTCCTTAAAAAAATATATATATAATAATAATAATAATTTTGAGCTCTAGTGCGGCACTTACAATGGAAGTGAATGGGACCAATTCATAAACATTAAAACACTCACTGTTTCAAAAGTATAGCCACAAGACAAACAGTTTGCGTGTTAACATTATTTTAGTGTGATAAAAATCACTTACTAAACTTTTCTGTGTAAAGTTAGAGCCAATTTTACAACATACATGTTACAATGACAATGTCAACAAACCCTAAGCCCTTAAAATGACTGTAACAATTATGATTTAAACAACTTCAAAACTCAAATAATATATAATAGAGTCGAATTAATGTCAGTGCTTTTATCAAATTGGCTTCAAATTTCTGTCTTTAAACCTCCAAAAATTGGCCCCATTCACTTCCATTGTAAGTGCCTCACTGTAACTCAGTTTTTTACTTTTTTTTAAGTACCAAGGTTTTACCACTTTTTCAATTCTAGACGTTTCAGGTGTTTAACAGCATAGAACACTGTAAACAACATCTGAATACTTTATCACTCTCTGTTAATCAACAAAGTGCTCGGCTAAACTTAGTTGACGTTTATCTTGGGCTATTGTGTTTTTGCCCTTTCTTTCTTTATTTATTTATTTTAACATCTTTCCCTACTTTTCCCTTATTGTCACTCATCTGGAATCCGTTGTTATCCATATATAAAGTGACACTTTTATTGTGTATGCTAGTTGTTATTCTACGTTTACAATAATAAAAAAACATCGTCTCTTCTTCGGTAGAAACGGGAAACACACACGAACGCATCGATTATTAAATTGACACATCACGTGCATCGTTCTAGTTCTGGCGCGTGACATCGCTCTAACTGTTGCCACCGTGTAACAAGAAGCGGGTAACTTTGTTTCATCGATCCGCAGGCCTGTCCAGGCAATGCGGTAGATCTGGAAGCCAGCCGGTGTCACCGGTTACATACCCCGTCAACGAGTTCCTCATCCGACACGCTGTCGTCGGGTTGATCCAAGTCGATATCAAACACACCGGCCATGTCTCTTTCTTTACACTCTCCAATTCCAGTGTAACGATTTAACCGAACGCTTCATGAACATACACACCTAACCACAGCCATAACCAGCTCCGGTTCACATCCCCGCCGAACTACTACCGGCAAAAACACCTCATGGCGAGGAGTGGAGATTTTCTCCGAGTGTGTGTGCGCATGCTCAAGGTTGCGAAACAACTAGCAACATATGTATGTACGTTTGTGTTGATTTAATAACATGAACGTTTAATATCCGTCTAAGTGATATAACATGAACATCGTTAATTTAATATCGGTCTAAATGATGTAGCTGGTTTAATTAGTTGTACGAATGTAAAGAAACGTCATTCTAGGTGTGTAGGAAGCTGCATTTACATACAGTAACCCTTTACTGACAGTAGGGGTCGGCAAAAGACCGTTCAATATTTAGGTTCTGGCAGTGGCTTCAATGTTTTATATCGTGCTGGTCACTTAATCTGATAAAATAGCTAACGGGATACAAAACAGCTTAATTTATTTAATGAAATAACTCTATGATCTTTCGTCTAGGTTAGTGACACAAGAAATTGTAATATATGGCATGAAATAATATAGTGTAGTATAGTAGGGATGTATTATAGTGTAGTAGGTCTATTGTATATTACTAAAGTATAGTAGGGTTATAGTACAATATGTCATAGAAGGCCAACATTATATAATAGGCCTGTAGTATAGTATGCATATGTTATAGTATATTATGCAAATAGCATATTATAATAGGCCCATAGTATAGTATAATAGGCATATATTATAGTATAGTAGGTTTGTAGTATATTGTAGTAGGCCTATAGTATATTATAGTAAGCCTGTAGTATAGTAAGTCTATTGTATACTATGGTATGGTATGGTAGGCCTGTAGTATAGTGTAATAGGCATATATTATAGTATAGTAGGTCTGGGGTATAGTAGAGTAATGCTATTATAATTAAGCCAATAGTATATTATTGGCCTATATTATGTTATAGTATAGTAGGTCTATAGTATATTATTGTGGTCTATAGTACAGTAGGCAGATATTATAGTATATTAGGCCTACAGTACATTATAGTAGGCCTATGGTATATTATAGTAGGCCTATAGTATAATATAATAGGCATAGTTATATTATAATAGGTCTATAGTATAGTAGAGCAGGCATACATTATAGTATAGTAGGTCTATAGTATAATAGAGTAGGCCTGTAGTATATTATACAGAAAAGGATCCATTAGACAGTATTTGATTATTTTGGATTATAAGAGTGAAGTCATGATTGTTAATTTGGTTAAAAACGTTGATCTTGTCCTACACTATTTAAAAATGTGACAGAAGTCAGCAAACGTGCCAGAAGGGATGGCTGTAAGACAGATGCAAGCTTACACACTTTACATTGTTACGAAGTGCTGGATAGCCACAATTCTCTGTTCCCCACTTTAAAAAACCACATGAATGGATCACAATGGGGACTTTGTGTCATGTATGCTCCAAGAACAACAAAAAAATCACTATACAAATGACACTTACGAGGACTTTCCTAAATTGTATATAAAAAGGGCATAATAGCCCATTCATAAGGTGCACAACACAACTCCAAAACAATACCACAATGTATGGCAGTTGATGTGATGCTATTTTGAGCTGAATGTAGATTCTTTGTTTTAAAAAATAGCCTCCTGTTGTTTTGCTCCCCAGGAGAAGATGCACAAAGGAGTGATTTGTAAATTAGGTTCACCCTTTGCTATATTGAAAGCACTAAAATTAAACATTATATGATGTTACCTTGTGAAATTAATTGTTTATATAATATACATTCATTTCAAAAAATATGATTGCAACATGCTCCAAAAAAGTTGAGACAGGGACAATTTAAGACTAATAACAATCTGACGAGTTGAAATAACAAGGTGAAGTGAATCAGATGTTAAACAGGTGAGGCAATCGTGTCATAGTATATAAGGAGCCTCCAAAAATAGCCTATTCCATCAAGAGCAAGGATCATTCAAAACTTGTCAATTTGCCAACTGATGCTTCAGCAAATAATCCAGCACTTTGAGAACAATGTTCCCAAAAGATCAATTGGAAGGATTTTGACCATTTCATCCTCTACAGTGCACAATATAGTTACAAGATTCAAGGAATCTGGTCAAATCGGAACGACTGTACATTTAAAAAGAACAAACAATGAAATTGACAAGGTAAAACATCATATAATGTTTAGTTGTAGTGCTTTCAATATAGCACAGGGTGAATGTAATTTACAAATCACTCATTTTTGTTTTTATAAGCATTTTTCAACTGTCCCAACTTTTTCGGAATTGGGGTTGTAATACATACTGTACCTGTGGGTGGCAGTTGCATGTGCAGATATGCAAACCTCCTTTCTGCATTAGTGTATCGCTGGGTAAAGATTCTAATCTCAAATTCTCAGGATCTGTGTCAGAGTGACACACTTTACACTGTACAGTGTTCTCCTGTTCAGTGACAGAACATCATTGATTGGTGTGACAGGTAAATCGTCTGAATCACCTGGACTTCAGCTGTCTCTAATTATGAATTCACCTGCTTCTGACAGATGTATTGGTCATTTTTCCATAACCGTTACAAATATCTAAAGTTTCACCTTGACCCAGAATCTGCCATGTCTTCAGATCCACCCCTCAGGATATGTCAGATTATTATTAACATGCACATAAGACTGTTATTATGCAGACACTTGTCATAAAACAAAACACAATGAAACCTGTTATTTATTTATTTAAATAATAATGGTACCATGTGAGAACATACATATCTATCTATCTATATATTCATCCCTAGCTTTTAAATGATATTTCTATCAGTACTTCATTTATTATGATATCTGTTGATTTACTTTGTAACCTAATACAGACTAAGTTAAACCCTGAAATCACTGGTGTTAGGCCTTTAGTGTAGTATAGTAGGCCTATAGTATGTTATAGTAGGCATAAAGTATAGTATGATATATATTATGGTACGTCTATAGTTTAGTAGAGTAAGCCTATAGTGTAAAGGCTGACAGTGTACAAACCTACACAAAAGAGTGATGTTGTGAGGGAGGGTTGTTAAAAACTACAACTGAAAATGCCAAGCCTTATTTGAATATTAAAACCTGTCTGAACAAGAGTGATTTGCATAACCCTGAAGCAAAGGCCATAACTGTAGTGGGTGTGACTGTCCTTGGGTCAGTTTCAAAGTTACATCACTGAAGAGGAGTGTATGGATCAACAATTAATTCTGACAGGATGAATATAATAATACATTTCCTGGTCAACCATTTTATTATTGCGTATTGCATGCTTAAAAAGGAATAGCAAAAGTTCTAAGTGTTATTTATTTTTATTTTTTGAATGAAGATATATTTGGATAGTAGCTTATAACTAGGCTAAAAATAAAGATTATGGCATTGTAGTTATTTGTAAAATTGTAAAACAAATAAATACAGTACATATCAAATCAGAAAAAACAAGAGACAGACTGAGACTTTTTTTATGACACTTTATTATTTTTCTTGCACACATAAGAGACATACACAGTTATTCATACAAGACACAGAGGGGGTTCCCTGAAGTACAGGATGTTCTGAATAATTCTGAGGAAATGATATGACTCGATGTGAAAGCCAAACAGCTCACCTCGTGTTTTCACAATGGAGGAAAAACTGCACGATGAACATTCATTTTGAATGAACGTCACTATATGTTAAACAAACACAAATACACTTGCGCGTACAACAGAAAAACTGTTAAGCAAGTACAAATGAAGAAAAAACGGGCATAACGGAGTGTGTGTTGCAATAAGGCGTGTTCTTTCTGGAGTCTCAGGAAATTCAAGTGGACAAAACCGGAAAACAGACGCGCGTGCATTCACGTGCACACACGCCCTTTCAACGGGCAGGAACACGTCAATCAGCACGCACAAAATGAAATATTCCTATTTCATAACGAACCCGATAAAATTACACTCCATTAACAAGGAAATCCATGATTACAAAAATAACAAACAACAATAAAATAATTGGCGACCGTTGATGTAAAAGCCCAAAATGTCAGACAGCCTACAGACTGTTGTCGCCGGGCGAATGTAACAGCCAACACCAGTCTGATAAGCTATCTGACACAATGGGGAAGAGTCACACGCCTCACCCACACCAATAACGACATACAATGATGAATTAACTCACTTACCGATGGCGAGAGGAAAGATTGGGGCTGGAAGAGAGGCGTGGCCATCAATTGTACCTATTAACAATCTACGAGAACGCTAGAAATCCCGAGTCGAATGATGCCTTTCCCATTCAACCGAACGTAGTCTTTAGGTCTCCCGGGCTGTGACTCGCAACCTAGCGAGCTGCCTACCTAGGCAGCATTTCTGGACATCAAAAGCGCGATAGAACGTTCCAAATGCTGTCTAGGTAGGCAGCGCACTAGATTATGAGACGCAACCTCCTTCTCTCGCTCTCGCTCTCGCTCTCTCATCCACTACGCCAGCAGCCAGCGCTCAGTGCATTGAGTTCAGCCGAGGGTTCATTTAAGGTAACGGCAAGAGAAACTCTACACTTTTTATACGCCTGTAGCTTCCAGACTCGCATACCAGGGCAGCGTTACAAAAAGGCATCGAAAAAACATTTCACAAGCAATTAAAAGAAAACAAGACAGAATAAGCGATGGACAACACTTTTGAAGCGAATAAAAATGCGTCGCATTAAATGCATTATGGCATAACGCGTTACTTTTAAGGTGGCTATAAGCATATTTATGCAGCTTGACTATTAAACTCTATAAAAAGGAAATGTACTTAGCAATACACAGGCGGAGACTGTTTGCTAACCAATCCATCTGAGATCCCATAGCGGCTAGCATCCTCCAGCTCGACCGGATGCTGTTCAGATGTAAAGAATATCACCGATAAGAGGAAACGTGGCAGCCGCTCACGCACATATGTGCACGAACACACACATGTCTTAATCCGATTGAATGCGTTATTGCATCTGGTGGAGCGGCCCTTAGTGAGTCATGTGGTTATACACACTCACACACAGACACGCACCTCTCTCTCTCTCTCTCTCTCTCTCTCTCTCTCTCTCTCTCTCTCTCTCTCTCTCTCTCTCTCTCTCTCTCTCTCACTCACTCTCTCACTCTCTAGGTCTCCGGAAACAAAACAATAACTCTAGACAAAAAGAACATCATGATTCACCAAGCTTTTAGAACATATACAATACAAACATCCAGTAGTTACCCAATAATTACCTTTTTACAACATCAAGTCCTTGGGTGACTTTAGAGTCAGTGGCATTTACAAAAAGCACTTGGCAAAGCTTAACTTTACATGATCTCACCATCAAGCCTTAAAGGAATATTCCATGTTCAATACAAGTTAAGCTCAATCGACAGCGTTTGTGGCAAAAAGCTGATTACCGTAAACATTTATTTCTAATCGTTCCTCGTTTTCTTTAAAAGAAGAAGCAAAAATCGATGTTAGAGTAAAGCAATTACAATGGAAGTGAATGGGGCCAATTATTGGAGGGTTTAAAAACAGAAATGTGAAGCGTATAATTTTTTAAAAGCACTTATATTCATTCTTTTGTTAAATCCTGTGTATTATTTGAGCTGTAAAGTTGCTATATCGTCATTTGTGCGGTATTAGAAGGCATACAGCGTTACGTCATAATGGCAACAAAGTTGTAAAATTGTATAAAACTTTACACCGAAAAGTTTATTAATTGATTTAGCACACTAAAATCATGTTAACACACCACAACATGAACATGGCCAAACGTTTGAAACAGTGAGTATTTTAATGTTTACAAATTGGCTCATAGTTTTTTGTGGTAATCAATATTATGCCACCAATGCGGTCGAATGAGGTTGACTTGTATTATTCCTGGTATATTCCTTTAATTAAAAGGATTCTAGAGTTCTGAATCTAGAATAAGAAAATCTAATTCTGTGCCTTACATCCTCAAAACTGAGGCTTTTTTATCTGGAAAGTGAAGAACAGCTACTAAAGTTCAAGCAACTGAAAGTAATTGATACAGTTAGTCCCATATGACTTCTTAAGTGTAATAGACTACACACAACATCAACTTTTGTGCACTTTAACAGCCTTACCAATGGGATCAGATAACCTGTGTAAGACGCAGAATTGAGAACATGAGTATCTCAACACAAACCACCAGTTAAGCTAGCACATTAAAAAGTACAGCCATGTTACAAAGGAAACCTAAATAAACCCAAAGCTAAACAATTGTGAGTTTTATACCGGACTTGAGAATAGCTCTCAGAATGTTTTTGCTGCTGGCGTAGTTTTGAGCCATTCACAATGGACCAAACAAAACAAAAAAATCAAACCATGATGAACGCCACCTCATGAAAGCTGGTCTTCAATCTGTAATTGAAAGAAAACAGAGACAAAAACTGTCAATTATACATGGCCTTCAAGCATTGATTCATCACAAATCAAGATTTACGTTAGTGGCACATGCTGTAGCATCATCATTTCCTGCACCTTTTCTCAAGTAACTACAAGTGGTTCATGTTACAAGAAAATAGGAACATTGTTCCAGAAACATCCGTAATCTCTCACTGTGCTACTTCACCTCACTACTCTCACACGTATACACATGAGCTGGAAAAGCATTTAGATGAAAAGGATGATTCAGACACGGGCCGACGTAAGAGCTCAGAAGGTAAAAAGGTGTAGCTCTTTGTTTCCGTGCGCACTTGTGAGGGATTGTCAGCAGCAGGAATCGAGAGTACAGCCTGACCACCCCCCCGCCCTTCCCCTCCTACTCCCAGGGGCCCCTCCCGTCTCCGGCAGCCCGCACTGGGTTCAACAGGGTTCGGCTGCTGAGGGGGGAGGAGGGGAGTAAGTGTGATGCGGGGGAGTGTCCGGTTCACTCAAAAGAGCTCCAACTGCTGAGTATGACTCAGCATCCCTCCTCAGCCAGACCCCGAATGGGCCCCCGTGATCAGCCCACGAGGAGCCCCACGCCTCAAGGCCATGAACTGCTATGCTACGGTCTCCCACATGCAAACAATAACACCTTGCAGAATCACACACTAGAATAAAACCAGTGATAATTAGGAAAGGGAGGTAATTAGGATGTGAAACAAAGAGAAAGGGATGAAAGTAGCCCTTAAATAAGGTGAAATGAAAAGGGTAATTTTTGCCCTGTGGGCCCTTAAGGTACTCCCTGAAAGGCTTCTGTACAGAGGCGCCAAATGGGAAGACAGAAAAGGAGAAGGGGAGGAGGGAACCGGATAGAAGAGAAAGAGAGAGAGAGAGAGACAGAGAGAGAGGTCACATAAATTTCACTTACCAACATCGAAAGTTCAGCGAGTTTCCTTTGCCCTGCAATGCACTGCCTCTCCTCCCCGTTCACAGAGAGCGAGAGCAAGACAGAGAGTGAGATAGAGACCGAGCTCTGTTATAGAGTTTTTCCCAAAAGAAAGAAATTCAAATTATAATAATATAAAAATAAAAAAACTGTAAATGTACAGCTTGTTCTGGGAACTACATATCCTAAGCACTTAAAAAATTATGGAGGGTAAAAACATGGAGGGATGAGAGAAATAAAAAAGCTTGTCCTGAAGGCATGTTCATGCCGAGAGCCATCCACACTCCCCTGTAATGTCCCTCAGCCAGGCTGAAGGAAGAAATGAATGATTTCTCAGAACTCTCACATTTATCACCAACGGTTCCTGTAAGAACTGGTTTCAGCCAATTAATGAGGAAGTCAGCCGATGTTGTGTCATTACTGGTTGAGAGAGAGTGAAAACTCCACCCACTTGAAGTAGCAAGGTGGTACCCTTAGAGAGACAGCCCATATTAGGAAACCCTTTTATAAGATTGACTAGCTACCCCCCCACACACACATACACACACACACAAAATCACATGGAAAGGAAAAGAGAAGGACATTACCTTGGCATGGCACAAGGCCCCTCCCAAGAAAGTCAAGAAAATTAATTGAATATAAAATATATACATCTTTAAACTTAAAGCGAGATACAATTGAGAAAATGGTACAAGAGGCAAATAAACATCTGCTCTTACATGGCCTAATACATTTAAACCTTTGTTTTATCACTTTACACAAAGTCATGTGAGTGGATGACCGATAACGTCCCTTTGAACGTTTGCTTCTACATTTCACAGTCAAGCTGCTCTACCCACCCTATCTGAAACTGCAACTTCATGGATAGACAATAGATTAACTCATACCAGTTATTTTGTTAAATAATTAACCATACATATTATCATCACCCACCCGTGATGTGGGTTAACAAAATTTTAATAACAATCAAGGCGGAAATACAAAGAGCAGAGAAGATGTAGGTACGATGTAGTTCATTAAGCCGTTAAGATCCACCATCAAAACCAACACCCACACGCCTCATGAAGGACTGTAAACACACGGAGAAGCTAACCTTAGCACATTTGAAGTTTAATCTCTAGATCTGAACCTTCATTTGCTTTTGTCAGTGGGGATTTTGAGTGCAGGTATAGTGAAACACTCTTGCGCCGGAACAAAGAGTCAGATCAGGAACTTCTGAATTGGCGGGCTCCAATCGAGCCTTGTCCGATGAGCAACGGTGAGTCAGTGCCTGAACTAGTGAGACATTAAATTCCTACCAACCATCAGAAGCTTGCCACTAAAACATGAGGACTATCTCCATGTCTTCCACGTCCATAAAACAAGGATTTTCACCTTAGTTCTGGAACATTCAGGGTCAAGGATCTCTTTGGAAAAACATTCTGGACTAAATGATATATGTTCACAGTTAACATTCCATGATCTGGTCATATTTACATGTTCAAAATGTGTTGCTTGGTATGAGTGTATTTTGCTCCCGGTGGAACTCGAGCGATTTGTACAATGGGGCCAATAAAAGTGAGTACTTTAAATATTTCCAAAACATATCTGCCATGGTTTTGAAGTGAAAACAATCTTTTTATTTGTGGAAAATGGTATTTCTGCTCAACAAAAGTTATATGTGTATATCATGAGGATATGAGAACATAAACAACATGTACACAACAGAAATCCTTGTGCATATCTGAGTAGGAAGGAAAATCAACATGTAACATGTAAATGGACCGTGTCCATTGTTTTGAAGCATTTATAAAAAAATAAATAAATGTATTATATGATGCTAATGTAATAACTATAAATAAATAGATATCTAATTACCCAATACTACACAGTAGCTGGACCAGAAAATTATTCAAATTTTTTTTATATAGCAAAATGTATCTAATTTATCTAATGTGTTTACCCTCTCCATGTGAGCAAAATGTAAAGCTATTGTTGTGGCTTCAACTGTGTGTAAAGCACCTGAAAAAATATAGATGTGTTTGACTTTTGGAGAAATAAGAAACAAAAAAAGTAAAAAAGAAAAAGAAATCTAATTTCTAAGATATCAAATTGGCATACTATTTTGTATTTATTTTCAGATATATAAACAAATGTATATTTTGCACACACACAAAAAAAATGCAATTAGTTACAAGCTTCTTTGTGGAAACAATGTGTGATTTGCTTGTTATTAACTGTATGAAAATTCCTTCAAATTAAAGTAAAATACTTCAATTACATCACTGAAATGACTGCAGTCTTGATTATGCATAACTGAATCAACAAAATAATTCCTTTGTGTTTTATGAGCTAATTCCCGATTTATAGGAAATCCATGTGTCATTGTTTGTCAAATCCGCTCTCCTAACGGCTGTCATAGGATGACTAAAAAGCAAAAATCAAGTTTAATTCATGAATATATATATATATATATATATATATATATATATATATATATATATATATATATATATATATATATAACACATTACAATAGTAGTAAAATATTTTTATATCAACAAAAGTGTAAATAAATAGTATAAATTATTTAATACAACTCTAACATTTTACTTTAATAATAAGCATTACACACTGTATATATGTATATTTTAATGTCAAGCAGTAATTATTTTATCTCAATATAGTTTATTGCATCTAATAGCTTCATTACATTAATTAAATTAAAATACACACAAAGCAGTCAAGACTCTGAATCCCATTGTAATACGTCAGAGTGCAATTACACAAAGATAAAAACCTAAAGCATTTCACAAATGAGCAATTAACGGCAACAGATCAAAACCTGTATGCAAACACCTGTTTAACTCACAACAGATGGATTAGTGAAGTCGTAACAATGTTTACAGGTTAGGTTTGCCATATTGATCTGTATTGATTAGTCACATGTAAGTGATGCTGGACAGTGTGATACATTAAGTAAGGATACATTACGTCCAGCACTGGAGCACAGGTGAGATGACGTGGGTATCTAAGGTCATTTAATTAGACTCCTGCCTCCCAAGTCTCTGTCCATCTCCCTGCTGGGTGACATCAGCAACAGGAAATTGGAGATGATTCAAACACATGCAGGGAGGGATGATGATCCTGAAGAAGAGGGTGATGAGGATGGCGGTCATCGCTGATGTGAATTCTAGAGAATGACAGCGCAGGCTCCCTCTCCTCGCGGCCTGTTTGACCACATAAGCATCTGACTCAGCATGCACTAAGCCTCTGCCAATGTCAACAAGATCCAGAGAAAAATAAAGACACAAAAAGGCAGAAAAAGGTGCAGACAAGGACAGGCTGACACACTTCAGTGAGGAGTGATGCAGTGGTTTTGCTTCAAGGCCCAGATTTTACACTGGGTAAGTGGCAAATTGTTGATTGCACAAAAGTAAACAAGCTTATCCTTAAAAGTATGTACACATCATTTACTCAAAGTTATGTAGTTCCAAACCAGTAAGATTTTCTTTCTTCCATGGTTAGGCAGAATTAATTACTATATGGAAAATAGATGCACTTAAAAGTGAATGGTGACTGAGCCTAACTGCCTTACATTTCCTTTTGTGTTCCATGGAAGAAAAATCATACAGCTTTGGAACAACATGAGGGTGAGTAAATTATGACACAATACATTTTTTTAAGTGAACTTTCCCTTTAATATTCCCACCCGAACCGTAACCCTACCTTAACTGCATATCCTCAACGTTATGAAAAATAATTCTGACTGGCTGAAAAGGAAAACTGACAATTTTGTTAAAGCATAAACAGCAGCAAAATTAGGATTTACCAAGAACATGAAACAAACACTGGGTCAAATATTTCATTAGTATTTGTCATATTACAATGTGACAGATTTTTGGCCAAAATCCCAAAGCAAAAAAATACGGGAAGCATTTTCTCCTCCTTTCAAAAGTTGGTAGGCCTATTTATTTTGGTATCCTTACTATCCAAGAATATTTAGTTAGTTGCATTTTATTGTTTGCATTTACTGTTGTTTTTCCCCTTGTTGCATTGTTCAGAATCACTTTAGAAAGTGGTATGATTAGCTAAACAGATTAGTATGTGAGTGTTTGACATGAATTGGTATAATGGATGCAAAGAACAGAATGAGACCTTGTTACACCATTAGCTGAATTACCCGTCAACACTTAGTGTTTTACAAACTGTAATCTTTGGAAGGGTGACTAAACTTTACCCAGAAGCATGATCAAGCAAGCAGAACTATGGGATCAGCAGGCAGGAAACTGAAAAACATGACTCTATGTTCCCCAGCGAACAACATGGGGATTTTTTAGAGGTAAACAGGTTCCAGCTTCCTTTTGCTTTGCATCCCTCTATAAAACAGTTAATAATTCTCAGTCGCCATCTGACAACATTCTAATGAGCTATAATTTCCTGTAGCTGTTACAATTTCTGTCTCTTATTTTCCCCCCATGCTATTCATTTCCTTGAGACTGAATTCCATAAGCCTTGAGTCATAGGTGACCTTTGACCTCAGGTCCCTTCTAAAGCCACCAGCTCATGTTCCCTCTAAGCTGCACGCGTGCATACGTCTGGTGTTCCTACGCATATACAGGACAAAATTCCGTGGCAGTCTAAAAATACGTGAGAAAATTATTTTATCATTGGCAAATGAATGGGTGCCATTTCAACTGGAGTCTATCCACATCTCCATTCATTTTCAGTATGGAACTGAAGCTGGGAGAAATCTAGCGTGCGAATACGCAGTACTGACTAATTCACAAGATAAGGACTGTACTGTAAAAATGTTTTGTAAGCCTAACAAATGTGCTTCATGTGGTAACATCTAAATGAACTGGTTTAATTCATGTCAAAAATATTATTTAACATTACTTAATCAAACGGACTACATACTTAATTATATATTATAATGTTAAATAATTAATTGAATGAATTAAACCTTTTATAAATAATCTTAATGTATTAATTAAAACAATTAATTATATTATAATAATATATTATAACATATAATTTATTATTTAATGTAATAATTATTTTAATTATATATACACTGTAATTTCTGTTTGTGCTTCGACCACCTGAGCAAAAGAAATATATAGAGTGAACAATGCTGGCAACTGATGAGAACGGCTATCTTAAAATAAAGAGGGAGCAGACATTTACAACTTCTCTCACGCACAAACACACACAGAGACACCTATACACACTAATGACGTAACACACTTCAGAAAAGGCTTTGATGGGCTTTGCTCATTCCATTCTCTGTTTTACTGCACTCTGTGTGCTTTCTATTTAAAGTAGGGGAATAAAACCATTAGGCCCTAATCACTTGCAGCATTTATTTGAAAACAAATGAGTGCAAAATAGGTAATGCTCTTTGGAGGAACTGACAACTGCACTGTTGTTCACCTCTGGTCTGATACTCAGTGGCAGTTAAAACTGGCTCCACGTTACTTGAGGATCTTTCTATATGACCTCATGAGCAAACCATGAAGACTCGTCCTGAATGGAGATCCCCGAACTCAGGGTATTAATCACAAACACACACACACACACACACACACACACACACACACACACACACACACACACACACACACACATTGTCTTATGTGCTCACACTCATTCCAGCTGTGCCATTCCCATTTTTAAACAGTGAGAAAGAGTAAAAAAAAAAAAAGACTAAACAAAGGCCAGCATAAGAAGAAAGCACAAAGAGAGGGGTGAGATCACTCCTATTTTGGAAAAGATTTATCAGCACGGGACTAGGAGACTGGGAATACTGATCTCTTCCCCTCTGGGTCTCCATGCTGGCTCAGAGAAGTAAAAAAAGTGACTAATTATAGCAGACGCATACAAGTGTCACTTCCCATCTACACAGCATAACTCTACCAACTAACTCTAATGCACAATGAATGGACCCTTATCCCCTGCAAAATATTTGGAGCAAAGATCCAAGCTCTGTTCCGAAACCAAGCAAACTACCTTGTTGCCTATATAGGCAGTTGCCTTCCAAGACAGCATCCTAACCGTCATGAAAACTCACAAGTGACTGATTTATACACAAATGATTGAATCGCAATTTATTTCAATTCAGGTTGGTGTGAGTATGATGTTAAGCTAACAGTGTCTCACTTTAACCTCTTCTGACCTGAGCTTGACTGTTGTGTGCACTTATTTCTTGATTTGTAACTAGTAGCACCTAATAAACATGCATAATAATAATAATTTTCTAGAATAAATAGTTTCTTAAAAAATGTATGGCAACCTATGTGGACAGCATGACTAAGTTGTGAACTTTTAAATAATACCAAGGTATAGACATTTATTTACAGATTTCTATTTTATTTTTATCAAATTGTTTAATATGTTTCCAGTAATGTTGGTTATTCAAATTAGCATAAATAATTCAGATTCAAAGGAATGGCCAGCATCATCCAATCACTGCCAACCATGTTAAAATAAAATGATACATTATAAATTCTGAATCTATGTACAGATTATCATTGTCCCATGTCTGCCAAACATGTTGAGTTATCCAAACATCATCTGCAGCCTGAAACTGAACTTTTGACAGGAATTTAGGATTGAATGCACTTAGATGTATAGAGAGTTATAGGATGCTCCCTTGCTCCCTATTTAGTGAATTACTTTACCCTTCACTTTACCAGTGTGCTGTACGTCTGCACGGATCTCAGAACAGTTTGAAATGCAATATAAAGCCTCTGAATGCAAAATATTTCAGCTTTTGGATGAACATATTGATTCTCAGTGTGATAATGCACAGACAATATAGGATTTTTAAAAAATGCGCTAAAGCACACATTAGTGTACACTGTGTTTAGCAGCTTGGTGTTTTGTGATAAATAGCTCAAATTTGAAAAATGACATATTGTATGAAACTAGAAACTCTAGCCTTTTGACTCAAACAGGTTTAAATGTAAAAATGTAATTGAGTTTCTTACCAGATGTAGTTTTGTTGCCTTTCTCACAAAGACAAACTCTACTGTGGTCAGCGCCATGTTATTTTATCATATAGCGCCATACGTTGAAATTGTAACCCTTTACTGACAGCATAGATTTTCCTGAACTGAGATCAGTTGGTTTAAATTAATTTAAATTATACGTTGCATATAGCGAAGCCAAAATACAACATCCACGCATGTGTATGCGGGGTTGCACGAGGTAATTAAGCATACAAATATATATCGCACATAAACATTAGCTAAAATAATCCGTTTATAATTAGATTAAACAATGCTTTAAAATACTTCCTTCTTCATAGGCAGCTCACTAGGTTTTGAATCAGAGCATATGCACATTACATGTGTGATCAAGGAAATTTGTGATCTGCTCTATGCACTTATGCTACAAGATTAGGTGTGAGATAACAGTCAAACATCAGCCATCCTCAAAGCATGCTTTGATCACACAGGAACACAGTTCCCATCTCTCACTATGGGTGGACTGCCTACTGACTCACTGGAGGACCAAACATGCTCAGGATGAGTGTGCGGGCAAGGCCAGGCAGAGCTGCTCATGGCTGGGCCAGAGGAGGATGGAAAGCTGGGTTGTCTGGTTCAGAAGAATGTGAGAGAAAGCTGGAGTTGCCACAATCCACCCTGTAATGCCCTTCTCTTCCTCTTAATCATGAAACACTGTCACTTTTGGCAAGGTTTCGGGACACACTGCGTTGTGGCTCTTCCAGCTGATCAAATAGTCAACAGCAGAGAAAATGTCCCCAATTGAAACCGTCAAAAGAGGCCACTAACGGTATTGTTTTGACAAAAATTTAACCCATAAGCTGACTGATTATGATCAAGATCATTTTCCAGATATGGGAAAGTGCACAAACAAAGTAAACAGGATATTTAAACATCATAACAACACTTAGCATGCCATACAATATTGACGCATTTGCGACTGCACTGTCAATGTAGGTAATTAACAGACACGAGATATAGTTCCGTGCAATGAGACTGGTATTTGTCGGGACACTGAGTGATGATTAAGAGCAAGAGTTTTGAAACGGAAATGCACACACATTTTGCAGCAATGTAGATGCATTCTAATACATGTATCAACACAAACACAAAAATATGTCTTCATCATTCATAACCATTGCAAAACATCTAAATGAATGTTTAGAGATTTGTGGGAGGGGGAAAAATATTTCTGTAAAAAAAAAAAAAAAAAGACTTCCAATTATGCCACTTAGGCTTCCATAAAAAAACTATGTGATTTTGTTATACTATATGCATTCACACACCTACAGAGCTATAAACCGCACAGGAACGGTGCTCTATGTACAGTCATACACTGAGGCAGTTGTAGGTTGAGTTATCCGGTGAGCTTTAGGTCTGTGGGTAAACCGTGCTCACCTTCAGCAGGATGCTGTCTAACCAACCAATTGTATCCCAAAGAGTTCAAGGTGTGCAGACAGAAAAACAGCAATTAAAGCTGATAGCAATCTATATTTGAAATGGTTTAAAATAACAAATCCAAAGAAATCACAGCATTAATAAACCTTAATACGTTTTTAAGCACAAATACATTCACATTGTGACATAATAATCCTCAGAGTTGTAGGTCACATTATTGTCTATACATTAATAATTATGATGACTATTTCTTGTTATTTGAGAAAGAAGAGCCTTGACAATGATTGCTGTATATTTTGTCATTTCAGAAGTGACATACTTCCCAAATTTTAAACCGGTATACCACAGATGAGAGAAACTAATACAAACATGGATTATTGAAAAGTGTATTCATTTAATTTAATTAGCATTTAAATTACATTATTTACAATGTATAATAATTGCTTGTTTATTTAGGGACTATTCAAAATTATTTTTGTTGTAATCAACATTATGCTACATATGCTGTCGAAACTGTAGCAGTATAGCAACAATCTAGACATCAAAATAATTGTTATATAAGTTCCAGGAAATACTTTACCACTAACACACTTTGCCTGTCTCATAAGATACATCCTAATAAGAAATCAGATGTGAGATCTTTCTCAAATAAGAGATTAAATAAAGGATCTTTATTACAAAACTTAGTTTAATATGTTCTCCACACACAATAAATACACTCTCCAGAGATGTACACACATGTACAGATCTCTAAGCTACATAATTCAACAATATGTCCTTGATTTTTTTTCTTGTACTTTAATGTACAAAACATGCTGTCATGCGGCTCTGTTTTATCTCAGACTATTCAGGAAAAAAACCTCTAGAAATTCCAGCTTGCACAGTTGCATGTACATATGCAAATCTGCATCATTTCATACTTATGTGAGGTGTGTCATTTATTTCTCAACTTTAACTGCTGCACAATAGTTATTCATATTCAAAAATCCCCCTTTTCTTTGTATACTATCATTGACCACATTCATTGCAGTTGCCCCCTGTGCAGTTTTAACATGTCTACCTGAAACAGGCTGGTAAAACAGGCCCATGACTCAGAATTCCTGGATAAATGGGTCTGCAATGACTCACACAGGTAACCTGTACAACAGCTAGAGGCCTTGAGCAGGCCATGGAAATAGCAACCACAGATAAAGCTGTCACCTCATTTGCTTCTAATGAAATAAGTCACTGATCGATCCAATTCATCGTCTCTTCCTTTCTATCTCGCTCTACCACTGCTTTATATTGCACTCTGTGCTAAAAGCTTTGATGACAATTAAAACACTTTCTTTTCTTGCAAGCCTGGGTTTTTTTATTAAACTTTAAAATTCCAGGACACAAATCTGATTGCAAGTTTGTATCATTCCGCTTGTCTGTGTTCATGGCATTTCAAACAGGCCATTAATGCCTGCATGTTTCTCAACCCTGTTACTACTAATTTAACTGTATTTTTTCTTTTTAACGGAGCTCAAATTTGTAGATCATTTGATTTATTAAATTTGTAAAAATACAGACCAAATGTGATTTCATTTTTACTACAAAATACCATGGTGATACTATGGTTACTGTAGTAAAACCATGGTCATTTTTGTAAAGGAAGGTTAGGGTTAGGTTTAGGGATAGGGGTTAGTGTGGTGTATTTGTTGAACTCTAAATAAACACAATAAACACTGCAGTGATGCCCCTGTACTGTATGTATTTGGGTGCAAATAGTCAGTTAGCTTTTCAGTAGCTAAGCTATATTTATGATAAGGTAGCACGTAGCTTTGACAAAAGCTACACAGCTACATCATACATCACACCGGTATTTACTATCACCAATTTTGATTCAGAACTAAATATATAGTATATGTACAGAGTTTTTATACGGGAATGTGCAAAGTAAATTACGATCAAATGGGTATGGGTTTCTAAACATAGTACAATAAATATGAAATGTACAAAAAATAAAATTTAAAAATAGTGATTGTTCTCATTGAACACATGGATTTGTAGAGGCAGTATAGATATGAAAAAAAACCCGTAAAAATAGTGAGTTTTTCATTTTGAACACATGCGTTTGTATAGGTCTCATGCATAAATATGCATTCACATGTTTTTTTATATGCATATTATATTGCACCATACTGCATACTTGTACACTGTATTGCACTATACTGTACTATACTGTACCACAACTTTGATAAATATAATTTGAATAAGTCTTTCAGATGTGTTGTCTATGACAGTATGCTCTGAGCATCTGGTTAAAAAAAAAGTAGCTTCAAATGTAACAAGCTATTTTTGGTGTGTAGCTTGTAGTGTAACTTGCTACTTTCTGTTGATTAGTTGGTAGCTTAGCTTGCTGCATTTTTCGAGTAGATTGCACTGCACTGCAAATAGTATCTGCCACTATTGGACTGAATATTGGGTAATAGGGCAGAACATAGAGTAGGCCTATGACTTGGTCTCAATTTAAAGTAACAGGGGTTGGGTTTTTAGCATAGAATTAGTAAACACACAACACATGGCTTGCTAATGGCTATGCTAATGCGACATGAACATTCTACTGTTCAAATACAAATAATAATATATGAAAATTATATTTCTAAAGTATATTTCAAGGTAAAGTATAGTCCCAGAGCACAGGGACAAGTGAAAATTTAGTTTTTTCAGCTTTGTAGAAAGTGTTTTTTTTATTTTTATAAAAATGTGATTTAAATTCACTTTAGATGTACTGTACATCATAGTCAGTGGGACGCAAAATGCACCACAATTGTACTTTGTCTAAACTGTACTGTAAGTTACTTGATATTGCTTTTTTATAGTTGCATAAAAACAATATCTCACTTGCATTCATGCTTTGTACTGAATTTTTGAAATCATGACAGAAACACATCTGTGCAGTGTATTGCTTAAGTGGCGTTCTGCATAACTTACAATTAGATTAGCAATCAACCGGTTTATTCACCTCCTTGTGAGTCTGATCTGGCATCTGTCTAAAAATACTGAAACTAGTACAGTCATTATTAGTAGACAACTCTTACTAATATTCCAGTGAAAAGCTCTGTCACTATGCATTCACCATCCATGAAGACTCAACCGCACGTGTCTGTGAGAAATTACACAATAATCTCAATAATTCTTTGTTTCATGATGCAGGTGGAATTGCATTTCCTTCTTTAACAAAAAATTTAATATTTAACTCCTCAACGCTTCCAGGGCAAACTAATTCGTCATTCATGTTCACAATTATATATGTATTATTTTTTTTATATTTATGTATTTTTTTTCCCCAGCCAAATGACACTGAACAACATCAAGTGGAGAATGAGTGCACCAGAAATAGCAAAAATGGTCAGTACACTATTAGCGATGGTATGGGCAGAAAAAGAGGGATATTGAGTCAGCCAATCAGATTTGTCAACGTCAGCTTTGATTTGATTTCCCCTGCCTCACTTTCCTACATTCTTATCTGTCTACCACTTTGTCTACTTCTCTTATCTATCTTGGCCTGTCACCATCAGTCACATTTTGTGCTTTAACGTTGCCTGAAAGTACATTATTAAAAAACAGGGTCATCTGCACATGCTTTGTTCTGGAACAGTGGGAGATGCTGTCATATGGAAAAGTATGCTGGTGGATGGAAAAAAGACACATCCTCTGTTCATCAGTTAGCTGCCATTCATTTAAAACAGCACTGAGAATGTTCTGTGTGCTTATATACCAAGCTCATGACCATCAATGCAGATTCTTCTGCAAGGAAACATGCAGCAGGATCTTTTACAGTAAGCTGTATTCAAATAGGCACAACATGAGCCACACATAAAAGGAGTTTTTTTGAATGAAAACAACAGCCTGGTTTCACCAATCAACAGTATTGATGTGATATCATCGAGGGGAGGGGTTAACTGAGGTGAGACCACAGACAGTTTCGGTGTGAGTCAACTATCAAGGCAATGCACAAATGGACGCTAAACCAACACTTCATTCAGCCTTTTTATTAAAGGGATAGTTTACCCAAAAATGAAAATTCTGTCATCATTTACTCACCCTCATGATGTTCCTCCATGGAACATAATCTTATCCTCAGTTACCATTCACTTTCACTGTATGGAAAACAGCAGCTTCAACATTCTTCCAAATTTCTCCTCTTGTGTTCCACAGAGGAAAGAGGATTTTTGCGTGAACTGACACTTTAACAAACACTATATAGAAGGAGCTGTTTAATATCTACAAACATGTCTGGCCTTGGCAAGGCATTAGTTCTACGATCCCGCTCAGGATTAGCATGCAAATCAGGTAATAACAACAATAAATAGCTTTCATATAACACAGAACAATATGCAACCCTCCATTTGAGACAAAGAAATCAAAGCCTGTCAGGGCTGCTGGACTACAGCACCGTCAAATCATGCATAGTCTGAAGGTAATTTGCGAACAAGGACACGGTTCCATTCCAGTAATTGCATGTTTTCACATTTTATTTTAAATTCATTTTTATTTTCTCACATACTGTAAAATGCTGCTTCAGGACCATATCTAGGCACAATAGATATTTTGATAAAGAGATGGAGACATGGATTTAAATTCACAGTGATTTGCCTTAAACAGTACAAACAAAGCGGCCCTCAAAAATCAGCTAAAGCTTTCTAGAGATTTTGCCAAAAACACAATGTATAAAATAATTATTTATTGCACGCAGGATTCCATCAAAATGGAGATTTTGTTGATCCCACTTGACAATTCATATATGAATAAACATAAATAGAACACACACTGAACAGACTGAAAACAGGCATCCATCATCTAAATTTAAACATTCTTTAGGGCCGCCCAGTGCAAAACCACTGATCTGGTCATTAAATACAATACTTACAGGCACTATATGTATATTTCAAATTCTTGGCAGAGCATGCAAAAATGCATTTTACTGGCATTAATCTTAAAATGGAAATGTTCTGTCTCTCCCCTTTGTTCCACAGATAGGATGCATACATTTACAATTTACTTTAGCATTTTTTTGTCTTTTAGACAAATAATTAATGCTATCTTTCTCTGTAATTTCATTTATCAGAATTTTTCTGGTAACACTTTAATTATAATAAAGTTCCATTTGTTAACATTAGTTAACGACATTAGTTAACAATGAACAATACTTATTAAGCATTTATTATTCTCATGAAATTTTCATGTTAAATTCAACATATAGTAACACATTTTTTATATGATAAATGTAGTTAATGCACTATAAACTACAACTATGAAATAACAATGAACAATTGTATTTATATTAACTAACATTAACAAAGATAAATAAACTATCTAAAATATATATATATAACTAAAGTTAACCAATGGAACCTTATTGTATAATGTTTCCAATTTTTATCTAAAGAGTCTAGATACTAAATTATTAAATATATTAACTGCATCTTGCATTCCTGATGGGGTCTATTATATTAAATGTGCATTTATCATTGAATAAATTGCAATTTAGGCTTCTGAAACAGTTAATTACGAGTAAAAAAAAAACAACAACCAATAAGCTAGAAAAGAAAAATATACTGTATATTCTTAATGCTTTTCACCAGATAAATGTATTGAATTACACATACACTGACTGGACTGGCATGAAGATCCATTTAAAAAAAAAAAAAAAGAAAAAAAAACATTGTGCTTTTATATAATATTTATTATATTATTTTTCTGTTCTTTAATTAAAAAAGCTTACATAATCTATTGTTCACAAGTTGTTTTTTATGGGCTTTCAAGTGAAAATGTTTTTCACACTATACAGGGTCGATATCCAGTCCGTAACATCTTAGATTTAACACATTACAATCCCATCCCAACAGGTCTAAATATTCCATTCCTTTTCAATCACAGCAAAATGTTCAAACTATGTGATGCTACGGCCATTGTGGCTACTTAATGATCCACATATCAAGATTAATCATTAATGATAGAGCAGGGATACAATAAGCATTTAAAACAGGGATTTCAATATTGTTCACAGGCCAGACATACAATTAAGGGGAAAATATGGCTCAAATGTTCACACAGTAGCAATACAAAGATACAAAGACAGTAAATTAATTTACATAAATCAGTTATCATAGAGTTTCATAGTTTCATAGAGTTTCATAGGGTTTCTAGTGCTAGCATAGTTGTACGTGAACAAACTCATAATCCTTACACAGCATGCCTCATGTAGTAACAGCATATCATTTTGAAATCAGATGCAAGGGTCTCAATTTATTAGAAAACCTAGCTTGGTGTGTACTTCACACAAAAGGAATTTAATTTATTTTAAATGAGCTAATGCAAAACAATTCTTTAAAATTTGGTCTCAACTTAATTTCACTGTGTATAATCGATGTTTACTTGGGAATAATATTTGTTGCATTAATGTAATGAAACAGAGCAAGGGATTTACAGTTCCCAGCATGCTTTGAAAGGGACTGAAAATAAAAGTTATTTGAACGTATGTCTATGCAAAATGAAACAAGTAAAAGACATGTTAGTGTTAAATGTTTTGTCATGCTGAATGTTTTTGGAAATCAAAGAAACTAATTTTCATTGCGTAGAACCACTGTCCACAATTTAATTTAAATCAACAATTATTTTTCAGTGTACAAGCTGCCTTATTCCCCTTAATGTACAAAATATAGAGTTTCTGCACTGTCTAATGCCAGATAATTCAAGATACACTTTAACTATAAAACATTTTCAATCATGTATTAAATGAATTGAACCATGTTTCTGTTTTTGCTGAATTGATGGTCTCTGGCACACTAAAAAAATAGTTCTGTATGTATTAACTAATGAAAGGGAATGTTAGCATGCTAACTAAATTACTACAGAGTGTTGTTTAATAAGTATGCTATGGTTCGCACTGCATATGATCAATGACACTATCAATAAGTTTACTTTTTAACATATACCTCATTGTTAGCGCAAGCGCCAGTATTCACCATAACGGTAACCCCTAAAAGTCCAACATAACAGAAACTCTTCTAAATCTCAACATAACCAACATTCACCACTAACAACTATCCCCATTTTATATTCATCTTGCACAAAAACACAAAATAACACTTCATTTTAACATTTGCTCTCCTAATCAAGTCCTATGCAAAGTGTGCTAGGAAATGGGAATCCCCTGCCCAGTTTCATTAATGCTACTTTAAAGCCACAAAAGGTATTAATGTATTCCCAACTCAAATGGATTAAGAAAACTTCCATTTTACACATTTAAATGAATAGAACGCAATGAACTCAAATCGTGACAACATATCCTAGAATTGTATTGCTTTAGCTCAAGTAAATTGAACATGCAGCAAAAAACTTTTTTTTAGTGATAAGGTGCCTTTTCATTAATCATATATCACACTAAGACTCTCCAAATCACCTGACTGAATAATGAAATAACACCACACCCCACCACCACTGACTGCACTAACATAATTAAGATCTGTGGAGACGGTGAGCACCTGATCAAAGTTCATTGATTATTGATGGATCTTTGCACATTAGAGTAATAGGACCACACACCTACTGTATAAAGTCAGGGGGTTATAACAAGAGCAAGGCAAAGCCATAAACATACAAAAGGAAGAGTTCATAAGTGAAAGGTTGTAAAATAGTTAAACATTAACATTTGTGTAATAAAGCTCAAGATATTCTGTGACACACAATCCAATCCAGCAACAGGAGAAACTGCATGACTTTTGACTCGATAACAGCTATGAATAAAAGCAAATGCATTGCTTCAGAGACAACGATGAGATGAATAATCCAGAAATAACAGCATTTTATTTCTCTTTTATTGCATGATGTTTGGGTCAATGAATGGCATAAATCTGAGTGTTCTCTTTGGAATATTTATGAGCTGAGCGTTAAAACTAGAAAATGTAAATGTAAAGCTTGGGATGTTTTACCAAAAATCTGACATCTGGAATAAGGAGGACAAAGAAAAGAATTTGACTTTTTCAATGACTAAAATGATTTAAAAAGGCAGAAACTAAAATGAATCTTTTGATGCCTTCAAGTTACAAGCATATACTTAATCTGAAAGGGAGACTTCAGCAGGGTGTGAAAGGCTTTTGATGCATTGTTAAAAAGGAAATTTATCAAATAAAAAAGGAGAATGTTTCTGAGAAATATGGATATTCATCACAAGAAATACACTTTGTTCTCAGGGCTTCAGTTTCACAATTTTGATCTATAGATCGATTCACTTTCATATACCAACCGGCACTTATGCACATGTTTACTTTGCTGGTAACACTTTAAAATATTGTTCCATTTGTTAACATTAGTTACTAACAGTGAACAATATTTATTAAGCATGAATTAATGGTAGTTAATGCTAATTTCAACATATACTACATTTTTAAAAGCAAACGTTGTAAATGTTAACATTAGTTAATGCACCATGAATTAACATTAACTTACAAAAAACAACTTTAACTAATGTGTTCCAATGGAACCGTATGGCAAACCATTACCGCTTTTTTATCTAAATGGAGACAGATATACCATGTTTATTGTTTTAAATTAAGCTCATTATAATGTCTAATCAAAACCTTACCTCTAAAATATTTTTTGTGCTTAAATTCTTTTTTAACAACATTTTTAAAAAGCATGTGCTTTATTTATGAATAATTTTTCCAATAGAGGACAATGCCAAATGTCCCCAAAGAGAGGTTTAGTCAGATTTAGCTCACTTTTGGGTACTATTTTGTCCACAAACTACAGTTAAATTTGTACACACACCAACAAAACACTAGAACCAGCCAATTTTCTCTAACAAATCCAAAGACACACTCACACTCACACAAAATTGTTCCACACACACTCACATGGATTTAAGTTGCATCATATCTTCGCCTGTACTTGGTAAAACCACAAAAGCACACTGAGAGATAAACAGTTTTGACACAGTGAACGCAACTCTACAATCACAATCATCATTTCTCATTTTGTCTTGAGAAAAACAAGTCCATAAATAACCCAAATCTGCTGATATTCCCTCGACTTAATGCTGGGTCAAAAACATCAAGTGGACAAAAAGTAAGGAAAATAAAGTGTTTTTTTTTTTCATTGGAAACAGATTTGTAAGAAATTTCCTATAGCATCAGCATTTTTAGAAAGTAAAAGGGCAACGTGTTGTTGACGAAGGAGCTGATGCAATCTCAGTGTGGTGTTGCATTTATGGCTGGGGTGATTGACACTTAGCATTGTCAAACGGGGCTGTTCGTGAAGACAGGTGTTCACAAGCCAAAACAGCCCACCTATAGCATCCTATTACCTGGATTGAACACAATACTTCCCACTGCCACAGCACAGGTGTTTAAAAGAGTCTAGTACTTAAAACAATACAACATGTGTTTTTTCAACACAAAACAGCAGATGGTATTAGTCCAATAAAGAACAACAGCCCGATTTATTACTGCACTACAGCTCTACTTCCTGCCATTCTGGGGAGAGTCTCTTTACACAAAGACATGGCACAACATAGTAGTATTCCATTATAGTATAAAGGTACTTTTGGTGTGTAAGTAAAGTGTCCCAATAATGCATTTGGACACTTCCACCACACTTAAAAAATTATTAATTTAATTGATAACAAAATATCAAACCAAGTGGCATCTGTAAACAAACGATGCTAGAGGTTTTTTCAGAACTAACATCACTTTTCCAACCATTTTTCTAATTACTTTTAACCAGCTGGTCCCACAGAGATTTTTCGAGTACAGTTGAAGTTAGAAGTTTACATACGCCTTAGCCAAATACATTTAAATTCACAATTCCTAACATTTAATTGTAGAAAACATTCCCTGTCTTAGGTCAGTTAGGATCACTGCTTTATTTTAATAATGTGAAATGTCAGAATAATAGTTGAGAGAATGATTTATTTCTGCTTTTATTACTTCATCACATTCCCAGTGGGTCAGAAGTTTACGTATACTTTGTTAGTATTTGACAGGATTGCCTTAAAATTGTTTAACTTGGGTCAAACATTTTGGGTAGCCTTCCACAAGCTTCTCACAATAATTTTCTGGAATTTTGGTCCATTCCTCCAGACAGAACTGGTGTAACTGAGTCAGGTTTGTCTGCCTCCTTGCTCGCACATGCTTTTTCAGTTCTACCCACAAATTTTCTATCAGATTGAGGTCAGGGCTTTGTGATGGCCACTTCAATACCGTGACTTTGTTGTCCTTAAGACATTTTGACACAACTGCGGAGGTATGCTTGGGGTCATTGTCCATTTGGAAGACCCATTTGCGACCAAGCTTTAACTTCCTTGCTGATGTCTTGAGATGTTGCTTCAATATATCCACATCATTTTCCTTCCTCATGAAGCCATCTATTTTGTGAAGTGCACCAGTCCCTCCAGCAGCAAAGCACCCCCACAACATGATGCTGCCACCCCCATGCTTTACGGTTGGGATGGTGTTCTTTGGCCTCACCCATTTTCCTCCAAACATTACGATGGTCATTATGGCCAAACAGTTACATTTTTGTTTCATTAGACCAGAGGGCATTTCTCCAACAAGTAAGATATTTGTCCCCATATGCACTTGCAATCTGTAGACAGGCTTTTTTTTTGACGGTTTTGGAGCTGTCGCTTCTTCCTTGCTGACTAGACTTTCAGATTATACCGATATAGGGCTTGTTTTACTGTGGATATAGATACTTGTCTACCTGTTTTCTCCAGCATCTTTACAAGGTTCTTTGCTGTTGTTCTGGGAATGATTTGGACTTTTCGCACCAAATTCTCATCTCTAGGAGACAGATTGCTATGGGTCCCATGGTGTTTATACTTTAATACTATTATTTTTACAGATGAACGTGGTACCTTCACACATTTGGAAATTGCTCCCAAGAACAGACTTGTGGAGGTCCACAATTTTGTTTTGACAAGCAAAGAGGCACTGAGTTTGAAGGTAGGCCTTAAAATACATCCGCAGGTACACCTCCAATTCAGTACACCCCCCTATCAGAAGCTAATTTGCTAATTATCTAAAGGCTTGACATAATTATCTGGAATTTATCAAGCTGCTTGAAGGCACAGTTAACTTATTGTATGTAAACTTCGGACCCACTGGAATTGTGATTTAGACGATTAAAAGTGAAACAATCTGTCTGTAAACAATTGTTGGAAAAATTACTTGTGTCATGCACGAACTAGATGTCCTAAATGACTTGCCAAAACTATAGTTTGTTAATGTTAAATCTGTAAAAAATAAATGTAATGACTTCAACCTAAACTTGTATCTAAACTTCTGACTTCAACTGTAAGAATTAAGGAAGTTTCCCTCAAGTTCACACTGGTGTCCAAGCAGACTGACCATAGGTGTAGTATATCACAATAACTATGGACATGATCTAATAATTTTTAACATATCAATTTGAACAGTTTATCTATTTTTTTTTATAACTTGAAGGTGCACTCAGTTACTTTTGTCTTTGTGTCATCTTGGATCACTGACACCTAGCAGCTTGGATGCAGCATCATTTAAAATCAGTAGTTTTCAGTTTCAGATGTTATTGTAGAAATGTAGTATTCACAGTCAGACATGATTATTTAATCAAAGAGTGAAAGTGTCAAATAACAGGACGGTTGCTGAGATTGAGCGATTATTATTCGGCTGGTCATGTGATTCTAACATGGCAGCCCCCATGTGTGGACCCTCTTCATGTAGAATAAAATAGCTTTTATAAGGTCACTGATATGACAGCATATATTGCAAAATTACAATTCATGTCTTTAGGAATTAAACTTTTGAAATGGGGAAAAAATTACTGCTTGCACCTTTAAGATGTAACAAAGTTACTTTTGGGCAACATTTTGTCATGCTTTAAATGAATCTGTGAAGCAGACCGCTCATATACTGGAAACTCCACAGACATTGAGAATAATTTACGTTGTATGAGATAACAAAGTAGAGCACTAATCCACAGTAAAGCACGCAGCACATGTAGACTATATGTTTATATAATTAAATCGATGCATTTGCACTGTTAAGGATCATTCTGGGCCATGTAGTTTATTTATCAGAAGAAGAAGTGAAGCTTCTGTCAAAACCACACGTCAAAATAAAAGCATGATTCAAAATAAAAACTAGATGCCTGAAATTTAAGAAATTGCAACAGAAATATATTACAATATATTTTAATTTAATAGTAAAATATAATATTCACTGTAGTAATATTAATATTAATAAATTATGATTAATAAATAATACCAATTAAGCAATATATCACAAGCAAAAATACTGTTGTACTGAATAAAAATGTGTTAAAAAAATGCAATGGTATGTTGAAATGTTAATTTTTTTACTTGTTAATTTTTATTTGTAAGTTTTAAGAAATAATATGATTGGACACCATTTTGATGATGAAATTAAATTAAACTTTAAAACATGGGATTCTAGAAATAAATTATTAAAAAAAGTAAAAAAGGATTTGGGTAAAAATAAAACAGGTTTCATCATTTTTTAACATTAGTTGATGCATAGGTATCATAAATTAACAACGAACAATACTTTACAGAATTGATTAACCTTTTGATAATGCTAGTTAATAAAATCACAATTGTTCATTGTTAGTTCATGTTGCTAGTTCATAGTGCATTGTTAACCTATGTTAACATACACTACTTTTGATTTTAAAAATACATACTTTTGATACATAAAACATGTATTACTATATGTTGAAATTAACAATAAACAAGATTAATAAATGCTGTAAATGTATTGTTCATTGTTACATCATGTTAACTAATGTTGTTAACTAATGTTAACAAATGGACCCTTTTTGTAAAGTGTTACCAGTGAGGCAAAAGTATCCAAATACTTTTTGGGGTCAATGTAGGTTCTCTTGACAGCAAGTGTCTAGAACTTCTGGTAATTGAGAATATAGAATCTCTCTTTCTCCATCTCTCTCATTCTTTCTTTCACACACCCACTCATGTATTCCAAACAGTCCCTGTTATCATTATAGTATCTTTATGTGAAGTGGTGGTTTGTATGAAACACTGTGGGTGGGCATCATATCTGCAGATTAGAAGGACCACAGGCCAATGACAGAGGCGATGTCAGATCTACAGCCATCACATGACTGAACCAAATCACCATCCTGCACCATCAACAAAACCCAACTTAAGAATCCCCAGTCGACTTGCAGAACTGGTGATAGAATCTCTAAAAACAATGACAACAAAAAAACGAATTATTAAAAGAATAGTTCTGACAAATGGATGAGCCACGTTTGAATCCGTTGTAAAATGCTAATAAATGAACACCTGTGACCACACATGCTTTATTAATGTGACATTTTATATAACTTTGTGGAAGAATGGTTTATTCAGATCAGTATATTTAATAAATGTAACTACGTATTGAACATTCTGTCTTTTTTGTTATATTAATGTTGCCACCATTTTATACAGCTAATGCAAAGCAAGTCACTCGAGGCCGTGCGTTACAGTGATTTTACCACAAAGGAATGTTCTGGGTTCAATAAAGTTAAGCTAAACCCACAGCATTTCTGGTGTAGTGGTGATTACTACAAAAACATATTTTCAACTAATTTATATAAAATCACAGTTATGGTTAGGCAATTTCAATGGAAGTGAATGGGGCCAGTCCATAAACATTGAAATACAAATTGTTTAAAAAATATAGCCACAAGACATAGACATTATATGTGTAAACATGAGTTTAGTGTGACAAAATCTCTGTTCTACATGATTAATCGCTTATAGGGTTTACTGCATTGTGTTGTCATGGCAACAAAGTTGTAATATTGGATATAACTTTACACTGATAAGGTTAGTATGCGATTTTATCAGACTAAAATGTTGATGTTAACACATATAATGTTTACATCTTGTGGCTATACTTTTGAAATAGTGAGTATTTTAATGTTTATGTACTGGCCCTATTTAACTTCCAATGTACCTTACTGCTTAAATAAATGAGGGATGAGTTGAAAATATGTTTTGTGGCAATCATTATTATGTCACAAATGCTATGTCACTCGATTGAGCTTAACTTGCATTGAACCTGGAACATTCCTTTCAGGTGGTTTTAGGAAACTCCCCTTTAAAGGGACATTTCACCCAAAAATGAACATTTCTCAATTACTCGACCTCATGTTGTTACAAAATTTATTTTTTTTTCTGAACACAAAAGGACAAATTAGACAGAACGTTAGCCTCAGTCCTGATTCACTTTTATTGAATTTTTTTGTATACAATAAACGTGAATGAGGCTACAGGCTTCTTCTTCATCCTTTGTTCAGGGGTAAAAAGAAGTTAGAAACAACTGAGCAACGGTATACTGTTTGTGAACATTCAGACATCTGCCACACCGCTGTGGGAGGCATTGAGAAGTACACTTAAATATGAGGATGCTACATGTGAAACCTAAACTAATGTGAGATTAAAATCTGTTAATAATGAATTTATGCCTCATTCTATGAGCACAATTCACATGAGGTCAGTAAAAGAAGTTGGTTTAACCACATGATGATGATTTTAAGTAATATCTATGCAGTAGAACATGTGCAATTTGTCTTGTACATTCTGAATTCATGATGCTAATGCGCTAACATGCTATACGCGGTCATAATAAAGGCCAAATACACTCAGATATTGTTATTTATGATGACACTGATACTACTGCAAAGATGGGTGTATGAATGAGGGTTAATGTTCAAAATAGAGACAAAAGAATGACGATAGATATATCTCACTTTGTGCAGATATGTGAATTGCTTTCGCTGCAGATGAAACATGAGTGAATGGTCACTTAAGAGTATTTGAGTCAATTTGATTCCTTTTGTAGACTAATTAAACAACAAAAATGCACGACGTGTTCTTGACAAATGTCTCTACGCGAACGATTGTACAGATGTAGATGCATTTGCACCAGCTCGCTAATAACTGCACGGCGGTGTGTTCATGTTGACTAATCTTGACTGACTGAATGGAGTAAACGGCAATGATCTGCTGGCCTCAAGGAAGATGGAGCTCCAGGTCATTCCTACCGATGACGTGGACCAGTGGCAGTAAGGTGTTTAGCAGCCGGTAAGAATTTTTCCTAAATGTTTTCCCATGCAAGCTATTACGAACCACCGAAACAAACTCAAAAACACTTTCTACTTGGCCAGATTTGGTTCTAAATGACATCAAACCCGTTCTTTCCTCAATTTAATATGAAGTATATCAGGGCCTTAACATTCTAAGATCCTAAGATCCTAAGATCTCCAGTTTTATTCTACGGAAGACTGAAAGTCATACAGGTTTGAAACAACATGAAGTTTTGTAATGATGAATTGTAGAATAACCAATCACTGACAATGTGATTTAGTCCAGTATTAAGTTTGATACACTGTCAACATAAGTCAGTGTGTGAAACATCTATATGTGGGCCTATAGCATCACAATGTCCCCTCTATGCAGGCCGAGGACCTGAAAACTACATGATAGTTATTTTAGAGTAACAGATATAGTTTAGACTCCATGATGTCTTTTTGGCCTCTAATCTACCAATGGCACTATTTTACTTAGTTCTAATTTTCACAGTCAAACTGTCATTTTGACACTTTATGGGAACTGTAGGTAGATACCTTACAGACCATGTGAAAGGGTTTTCCCAGTCAGAGACCAGAAAACTGAACAAAGAAGCTCATTGGTACATTTGTCTAACTTGCTCTCCTTATTTTCATTTAACTCTTTCCTTTTCCGCTATACATCTAAGTTGTCCGCCCACCCTCTCTGACACACTGAAACCACAGACTCTCATACATATATGTACACAATTTTGCCTTTCCATTTGCTCATGGGCACCCAGATTTAAGTCAATATCTTGAATTACTCACCCAATGAGGGCCACCATCTGCTCCACTATGAGCTTGCTGAAGGTAATGATCACAAAGACTTTCTGTATGAAGAGAGTGAGAGACAGAGACAGAGAGATATACACTCCATCAGTTATCCATCTATCCATGTGCTCATTGGGGAGTGGTCCTGGGTGATTCACTCATAACCACATCAATTACCCCCTATGGACCCAACCAACATAGCAAAGGAGCAGGCAATAGTCAGCAGAAAGTGGTTTTTTTTTGTGATCAGAGGTTCAAAAACAACATGACACATCTCAGAGCCGACAGACATGGGAGAGGCAATATACAGATGGCGTGAGTCTAACAGAGCCTAGGGCTATCGCTAATACATTAAAGGGGAGGGGGGTAGAGTGAAAAGAAAAAAACAAAAACATTTTTAAAAACCAGACTGGAAATACCAGGATCAAAGATGTCTCCTGTCCAGTCTAGATCCTGCTGACTCACAAGCCCTGATCAGGGTGATAAAAGGCAGGATGGGTGGTGTGGGTGTGGGGGGTCTGGTTTTGTTGGCTGGTGGCGGGTGCAACTCAACTAGTTTGAACTAACTCATAATGGTTTTCTTCTTATACAGTTTTCTTTACCAATTGTGACTGAGTCGCATAAACACCCTTCATAACATCTGGGGCCTATGTGATCACATCTGGACTCCCTTTGCATGAGCTTTATAGTTTTAATGCTGTGTCATAATTTGTGCAGCTAAATTTAGCAGGGCCGCATTAAGATATCTGGGGCCCTGGGGCATACCATTTTGCAGGGCCCTGCCTGTCGTCGAACAGAGGCAGAATGTTGTCACTCTATGGCCATCCACTACACGGACAGGTTTAGCAGTTGCGCACCGTCTCTGTGTTTACATCAATGAATCCCGTTTACACACATGTCCTCTTGCGAGCGTAGAACTGCAGAGAATATGGTGGTGGATGCCGTGACCAGGCCCCCCTCCAGGGAGTTCGGGGCCCCCCTTCAGCCGTGGGCTAAAGCCCCAGTAAGCCTGTGCGTTAATACGACCAAGAAATTTACCATGCTTATAATTGTTTTTTTCTGCATCTATAAATTATATTTTAAGAACGTTGAGGTTGTGGCATCCAGAAGCCACTTTTTATCATTTTCAATTATTTGAGAGATTTGGGGAATTTGTATACTGAACATAATCCAGTCTGTAATTCAGACAGAACATTTTGTAATAGACTATAATTTTTTATTGTCTACAATTTAACTAATGATTTATTAGATTTTTTTTTTTAATAATTTGCTTGCCATTAATATTAATTTATAGCAATACTACTGTTAATTAATATTTAAATTATTTTCTTTCCTTACTTTTTCCCCTTTTAAATTCTGAATGGAATGTTGACCAATGTCACATTCTTACTAACACCTGTCCACACCGGACGTGAGCGGCGCATCGAATCAAAAGGTTTTTTTCCCTTTTTTTTATTAAGCAAACATAAAAAATATTACAACAAAATGGCATTCAAATTACAAACAACTTAATTTTAACATAGTCTGACACACAAAAATAATAATATAATATAAGAAGACAATACAAAAAGAAAAAAAAAGAAAAATAATAATAATAATATAAATACAAATTACAACCTCATATGAAGTCACCAGGGTACAAAAACAAATAAATACAATTTTATAACAAATTATATTCTTCAATTGTATCTATCAAAATCCCAGCTTTTTTATTTTTATTTTTGACAGGGTTTTTTAAAAAATTACATTTGTGTATAAAATATTTGGCTAACAACAAAATATTTTTAATCAAAAAACCTACTTTGCCTTCTTTTTCATAATTCCCATATTTAATATCTACAAAAGACAAAGAAACTCTTTTTAAAACGTTAGCTGATTTTTATCCTTCTAGTGAGTTTCTAAATATTAGATTTAATATTGAAAAGGCTCTTTGTAGATTTTGTAACTCCTTTACAGAGAATACTGAGCACATTTTTTTTTTTTTACTTGTAAATTCTCGTGTGCTTTTTGGGATAGAGTGCAGAGCTGGTTAAGCGAGAAAAAGGTTGTGCATATCTTCCCATTCTTATCAATGACGCTTCACTGGAAGCGTCCGTTGCGGTGAGTCGCGTAGTGCTGACGCGTAGTGCTGACGCGCTGCAGAGGTGCTACAGCCATTTTTTTTCTCGAGCTCACAACTGATTGGTCTGTGCTATCTGCGCGCCATTTAGAATGTTCACAGCCTCAAGCCGTTGCGTCTCGTCACGTCGCGTCAATCGCCTCATCCGATGTTGTCAGGATATAAGGTGTGTCAGTAGGTAAATGGTTTTGTTTTCATATCGAAATATTAATGGCCCTATATCTTTTCTCTTAAATCCAATCCCAGTACATAATAAACATAACTGACAAATTGCTAATGGTAGAACACCAGTATGAATGAATGAACTCAATTAAAGTAAAAGCTTTTCAGAACAGGTCAGGGTTAAACACTGTCAAATAAAAGACAACATTTGAGAAATGAGTATCACTAAGTAGCTATTAAAAAAGGTATGTATCTAAATGCCTGATCCACAGATGAGGTATGACACTGAAAAGACCTTTCATTTCAGATGTATGACTAACACAGACACTTTCACACACTTTGACCCTCTCAACTCATCAACTTAAACATCAGTTCACACACTCCTCTCAATCTCTCGCACACAAGCATAGCCTACTACAACTTTAATGTAACAGCCAATAGAGATCACATCTATTTTGAGCTATTGTCTTTTTAAGCTTGGCACATAAATCCTAGTAGATTTGTTTAGAACTTAAACAATTCAGAGAGCTTGAGAAAGCATTTTTGTACAGATACTTTCACTTATCTGTATTTTAGAAATAAAATAGCAACATATTCTCACTCCCAAGGCGTCAAAGACTGACGCTTATGCAAGAGTACAGCGCGGTTGAAAATATTGAACCCTATAAGGGAATAGTAAGTCTGCCGCGTTGTGATGTGTTTGACTTTCTTTCTTCTGCTGAACACAAAGATTTTTAGAAGAATATTTCAGCTCTGTAGAGCCATACAATGCAAATGAATGGTGACCAAATCTTTGAAGCTCCAATAAGCATATAAAGGCAGCATAAAAGTAATCCACATGGCTCCAGTCATTTAACCAATGTCTTCTGAAGTGATCCAATCTGTTTTAGGTGAGAACAGACCAAAATATAAAACATTTTACATTATAAATCTGGACATTTGTAGTCTCTAGGCACAATCATAATTTCAAGCTTGATTACAATTTCTATTGGTTGATGCATGCGCAGAGCGCTAGATTCCGCTAGGAAGTGCAATCGAGCTTGAAATCATTATCACCAATGAGACTACAGATGTCAAGATGTATTGTAAAAAAGGAGTTATATGTTGGTTTGTTCTCACCCAAAACCGATTACTTTTATGCTGCCTTTATGTGCTTTTTTTGAGCTTCAAAGTTCTGGTCACCATTCAGTTGCATTGTATGGAGCTACACAGCTGAAATGTTCTTCTAAAAATCTTCATTTGTGTTGAGCAGAAGAAAGAAAGTCAAACACATCAGGGATGGCATGAGTAAACAATGAGAGAATTTTCATTTTTGGTTGAACTATCTCTTTAATACGTCTCATTTTGAACAATTTACAACTCAGGAAGAACACAACAAATATAGATAATACATATATAAATCAACTGTTGTGAGGAGTGTATACAGTATAATATATTGAAGTTTAGTTTGATTTCTGAAATCTACGCTACATCCAGTCTTCCAAAGACACAACAAAACTACTGTAATTGTGTGTTTTCAGCATATAATTTGATACATCTGAGTATGGAATGAATGTTAGGACATCTAAAACGAGACACTACCACAGCTGCAACTTTCACAAAATGGAGGCGGATAAAACACAAAATGGCCGCCTCTCATTATACTTTAGAGTCACAGTTGATCTGAATGGTCCTTTTGGCATCTTAACATCCTTTTCAAATACAATAAAGATAAATATACCTCATATTTTGGGTTATGTACAGTATGTACCCAAATGTATATACTGTATGTGTGGATGCATATAACATAAGTACATATATGGGATGTTTTTTTCACACTGATTCGTTTGTACACATGCAACTCCCATATACACCTCTTATTTATTTATCTTGATTTGTATGAAACACAAAAGGACTTCTTTCCAATTTTATTCTCTAATTTCATGTCTGGCACAAATCAGCGACTGTCAAGTCGATTTCCTCATAATACTAATCTTACCTGGCCATTAAAATAGTTTTGATTCTGATTCAGATTTATAAAATCTCAACTATAAAGCCTATATATTTAGGTTGTGAATACATACAAAGCTAACATGAATAATTTGTTTTCTATTAGGGCATCCACATCTCTTCTGTATGCTTTCCTATCTCCATGTGTATGTCTTTACTCACCTGAATGTGCAGATTTACCAATGTCTTCCTTGTCAAAATGAAAATAAAGTCCATAAATAGTTTGGGAAATGTCCATAGGTGATCCCTGGCAGATCAAATTAGGGATTTGGGATCTGAAATATATAGAAAGATCATACAGCTGTGGGAAAGCTTGAGAAAAACACTTTCAATTGCTTTGTTCTAAAAAAGAATTTGGAAGAAGTGTCTTTCGATTTTAATGCAATAAATTCAATTGTGCTAAAATAGGTCAGCTATTATTCATTATTTTCTGGAAAATTATGAACAAGTGCTTGAGGAACAGCAGTCCGTTTCCACAATTTTTTTTTTAGCTCTGATTAAAACTATATCTCATTGTCAAACAGTGACGTATTCTTGTGATTACTAATAACCTGATGAAATCTCTTCTAATGTTCAGAACATTTACAGAGACATCGGAAAGGATTCCAAAGAATTCCTGAACAATCGTTTGATTTGCAAACTTTGTTCTTTGGGAAAGTTCTACAGAAAAAAAAAAGAGTTGAAAAGAAAACCGCGAGAGCTATCAGAATATTAAGAGTTAGACATTATTTACTAAATCTATATGTCAGAAAATGAATAGTCAGACACTGAATTAAATATCACTCCCTGTAGCCCTGCTGAAATACACAACAGGATATTTAAACCATAACATTTATGCAGATTAACGAAGACATAACACAAATGTATTAATTACAAGAATATAATGGTATTTTTAAAAGTTGACATGTTATTCATTTGATGGGTTTAATATGCTCTAATATTTAAATATTAAATGTGGATAAACTAATCCACATAAGAGAGGAAAAGAAAAACTGAGCTTTTCACATTTAAAGAAACAACAATAAGAGCACATACAAATAATTGTTTCTCAATTGTCTTGGGATATTTGGAGAAAAGCACATAAAAAGCTTATTCTTTATAATTAGTTTTTTTTAATAAAAGACCTCACACACACACACACACTTTGATATTTGCAGAGTAAAACAATTTAGCACCATTTCAAGGTTTCAGAGATCTCAAAAATGTTTTAATTTCTAGTACAAATGATGTATTTACTACTGTGCTAACGGGCAAATAGAGATGTACATTAATTATGTGAATGCAGATATCAATATAACAGTAACGAAAGACCTTACAATAAATTATAATACACTGCTTTCAGTTCAACATAAGAACTATTTAATTATGAGCTTAGTTCAATGCTTTTATATATTTCATTAAATATATTGTAGGTTTATTTAATAATACATCAAACCCCTATCTTATAATACATATTTATTCAATTTACCTCTTTTGCCTAAACCCTAGATAAAAGTGAGACAAACGTACAACACACTTTAAAACGAGAACCAAGAAAACTGTCTGACTGCTTGTGAACGAAATGTTTCAAATAGTTCATGATTTCATGCTTTGCTTTTTAAAAACAAACAGATACAAATATATCTGAGTGATGCATATGATTGTTTTGATCAAATAACTACCACATTCATTCCTAAATTAGAGTAAAGGAACAATTTGACACTGAGCTGAATTTAGGTATTTATTTATCTTAGTAGTTTAGTTAAATATTTTAATACCATTTATAATCACTCTAAAATTCTGCTTTTACCATGCTTGATTTTAAAACACTTTTAATTGTTTTATCACAGTAATTATTTATGTCTTTCACTACCTTGCTGTCTATGAGAAGTCACAAAATAATTTAATGCATTTAACTAATCATCTCATTTGGCAATTTTTTATTATGAAACGAAATTTGGGAGGATTCTGTTACCTTAAAATGTTGCCACATTTTCTGTGTAGATTTTCAATAATCTTTAAAAAACTACACAGTTAAAATGTGTTATACATAAAACTAAAAGAAGTCAGAATTAATTGTTCTTGTTGTAACAAATAGAACAAATCAAATTATCTTAAGGATTAGGCATCAAAAAGAAGAGGAAAGTAACTTTAAATGAAAGATTTGGGCAGATTTAATCCAGCATAAAAATGATTAAATCTTTTAGAAGAATGGATGACACGGCTTGTTTTGCACAGGCATGTTCTTAAAATGTCAATGTTTGCAATATTGATCTATTTTGTTATCTTTTTGCCTGATCACTGCCCGATTAGAAGTCATTTCTGCATGATTAGAAAAAAAAATCAGAGAGAGAGAGAAAGAGAGGGTATGTGTTCACTTAATGGCAAGTAGTTAAACTACACTAATTACATTAACTTACTGTTCCATGTCAGACTGGTTAGAGGAAGAACTGGATTGCTAAATAATTTTTAAATAGGTTGGTTCTAAGAACAAAAGAGTTTATTTAGCTAAATACAGAATTTGTTTTGGAGGAATATATTTTCCCCAAGGCATATACTGTAGAATGTGTATGTTTCTTACCTTCAAATTCCTATATAGTGTAATACACTAAAGACTATTCTTACAAAGCATTTTTCAAATGTTAAACCCTTACCAGAAAGATCCAGGAAGCCTCTGAATGACACTTATTCAATTCCATTTGAATCAGAACAGTTGGAGGGCAAGACCAAGCGCCAAGGTAATCCTGTGAGTCACATAATCCTTGAAATATCTGGTTTATTCCTGACTATCTCACAAAAGACTCTTTTACTGAAATGATATGAATTTTCCTGCTTATGCCTTTACTGGGAGTGGGTGGTAAAGAAGCACTATAGAATGAAAAAAGAGAGAAGACAATGGCATGTTCTTATGAAAAGATATGAATGTGGAATATTTTAAATATTTAATATTTTTAACTTGTTTCATTTGTTTGGGATTCTTAAGGAATTTACATGGATGAGCAGACCAGGTAAATATTACCGATGCATGGTTAGTGGGTTTAAGTAACCAAAATTTGAAGTATTTGGTGTTTGCAATTACTGTTTTAATAGCATACGCATTATCTGAGTTATATTAAACAAAGGAAGTAGTTTAAATAATTATCAGGGTATTTAAATGGATGCTTTCATTAATAACTAAATGATAACAAATTTTATAAACATTATTTGACCTATTTTTGCAATTTACAGTCATTAGAAATACACTCAAGATTACCCTCTCCTAAAAATGCATTTAATAACTATTTTTCAAATATTAAGATTTCACTATTTTTTCATGATTATTGCACATGTTTGTTCAATCAGATCATTTTTTTGCTGTAATTACATTGCATGATCGAAAATAAATGTTTAATGCCCACCAATCATAAAGAGGAGCAGGGCTACTGGTGGTCTCTCTGACAGGTGGCAAATACAATTAATGTATTGATGACATGGGCCAGTGAAATCATCTTTAATTCATTTACAGTACATAGGCTGAGAATGCTTTTTGCTGCCTGAGATAAAAGTACTTTAGCACTGAATTTAACTGTTGACAAAATCAAGCCTAATATGGACATTCAAACGGTCCAAAAAATGCTGGCAGGGGAGAGAAGGGAGGGGAGATGGGCACCAGCCAGAATAGCTGTGTTATGATTGGACAACCTTGAAAATTTCAAATTTGCTCTGTCCAATCAAAATGACTATTTGGACACATAGCAACAGCACATTTCATTCCATTGCTTTTTTTTTATTATTATTGTTCTCTATAGATTCATCTGTTCAATTTTGAAACCAGACATAAAAATGGCTACTCAAAATGTCAAGTTATAATAGAGGAATGTCTTTTGTTCAGAGTGCACTGTATCGGCTTTTAACCACAAGATGAAAGCATCAGATTAAAGAGTGTCACGGGAGGCATTCATGCCCATCCCTGTTACAAACACATCGTTCTCCTCGAAGCTGTGAATCATTTTCAAACAGACACAAGCAGGGCTGTAGCAAGGAATTCTGGGGCCCCTGACTGTATATTACTCTGGGCCCCTTTTATATGAAAAATACAGTTTAAAATGTGTCGTGGGCACCCCTGGACCTGTGGGCCCCTAGAATAGTTACCACCTTTCACCCCATTAGCTACGGCCCTGGTCACAAGAAACTGCTGAGTAATGTAAAGACTAAACCGCCTCAGTCACGTCCAGTCACAAGCTCTCTCATTTGTCTTCAAAGCATCTTTCATTTCCAGACATCTGTTTACAGGATTCACTCGTCACCCATCTACCTCACCCACCAAAATGACAGTAAAATGTGCTCATATTCTAAATATTAGCAACTCAATACAATGGACCCACAACAATCACTCATTTCTAGTGACTGAATGTTATTTTGGGGAATGTTGTATTCCGTGTGTAGCTGACTAATTCTTTTAACATTTATGTGGCGGTACAATCTAACTTTAACCTAGACAACAGCGCAGAATACCGATGAGAGCTAAATGGAGCAGCTATGTCAGAGTTTTATAGAGTGCTACACATGCGATTTTGACTTTGTGACGTATTCATAATTCTAGTGGGAAGATTTCCTGTCTAACCACAACAGTGCCTGACATGACAAATGAATAACCAGGCTACGTTTTTTGTTTTGCTTATTCTTTTGATTTCTTTTTTTTGGCTTTTTTTCATACACATGGAAAATTACCATTTGGCACAACTGTCTCCCGCATTTACCAGATCAGATCCTGCAGTCCCTGGGGGCAGGGTTTACCAGCAATTACATTTAAAAGATCTCGTCAAAGGTGCGCCTTCAGTAAAACCATGGGAGACAGTCTCAGCTCTCTGAGATATGTCTCCAGCACTGTTCAGCACTTTTTTTCTCTATGTCTTTTGATTTCTGTCATCATCATGTTTCCATTTTTCCTTTTGGGGCGGGTGTTCTGTATTCAGTAGAGAAATTTAGAGGGCATATAATTGTATAGAAGCCATTTTTCAAACTTATATTTAGCTTATTTTAGGACATGAATTTACAGGAAAAGCCTGAAAGCTCCACTCAGACATTTGTGTTAAATCATTTTTACCCCAAAATGGTGTTCCTAGTAAATATATTTTGTGTGGGTCATGACCGAATTTTGTTACCAAAGAGATGACGAAGACTGACGCGTATAAGACTTTCCTAATCCATAACCACACCTAATAATGTTCTTTTTTCCACACCACATTTTAAAGTAGCTGCTAACACATACCGGCTTCCCTAGAGTCCCCTTACGTCAATAGCACCTTAATAGCAACATTCCTATACATAAACTGTTTACATATACCTGAAACCAGCTAATGGCACACTTAAAGGGACAGTTTACCCCAAAATTTTAATTCTCTCATTTACTCATCCTCATGACATCTCAGATGTGTAGGACTTTCTATCTTCTGCAGAACACAAACAAAGATTTTAAGAAGAATATTTCAGCTCTGTAGGTCCATACAATGCAAGTGAATGGTGACCAGTGCTTTGAAGCTACAAAAATGACATGAAGGAAGCATAGAAGTAATCTAAAAGACTCCAGTGGTACGATCCATATCTTCACAAGCGATGTGATAAGTGTGGGTGAGAAACCTTCACTTTTACTTTCAAAATGTGAAATTGGAGATTTATAGTAAAAAAGTCAAAGTAATAGGCCTACGTAAGATTCCAGTAGTTAAATCCATATCTTCAGAAGTAACATGATATGTGTGGGTGTGAAACAAATTCATATTTAAGTCCCTTTTTTAAACTATATATATCCACTTTGTGGATTTATTGTAAAAGACTTAAATGTTAATCTCTTCTCACCCACACTTATCATTTCTCTTCAGAAGATATGGATTTAACCACTGGACTTTTTTTGGATTACTTTTCTGTGCTTTTTGGGCCATTTACTTGCATTGTATGGACCTACAGAGCTGAAAAATTCTTCTAAAACTTTTTGTGTTCATCAGAAGAAAGTCATACACATCTGGGAAGGCACAATCGTGAGTACGTGATGAGAAAATGATAATTTTTGGATAAACTATCCTTTTAATAATTATATTTATTTTTATTTTGCTTATAATTGTGAATTGCTCCGCTAATAGATTTAGATGAGGTAAATGGGAGGTTATTTTAGTCGGTTTCTGTTTTAATTGACCTGGAATGTTTATTTGTCTGTGGAGCAAGCGAGTTTGGAAAAGTAAATATTGCTGATGATCTAATTCGATCTGGAAAATCAGACTGCTAGCTGGGAGGAAGACGTAATCAGGTCAAAAGTAAACTGAACTGTTTTTTCTTCCTGGATGATTATTGCTTTCTTTTTTCTGAATGAACCCCTTTAACACAGGCACCAAGACAAATCTTCTTTGGCAAACATGCCGGTAAAATCAACGTTCATTATGTGAAGTGCTCATAGATGCTCTCTCTCTCTCTCTCTCTCTCTCTCTCTCTCTCTCTCCTCTCTCTCTCTCTCTCTCTCTCTCTCTCTCTATGATGGTAGCACAGGAAGTGATTAAGGGTGCCTGATGTAATTGCACCCAGAAACCGTTTCAGGGAGAGGAAAAAATTCAAATCTATCTATCACAAGAAGGGAAAAAAAGTACGTTCTGAAGTCCACGTTGACAAATTCTTTAACAAGCTGTGGTCAAAGGGAAGCTGGTTGAAGACTGACTCAGCCCCTCCTTTCAAGCAGTTTACTGGAAACATGGGGGGAGGCAGGGGGAGGAGGGAGTTTCAGAGAAGTCACATGACCTGTAAGGGCTGGGTTAACCACAGCTCCGGGAGGAGGAGGAGAGGTATCAGGGCGAGGGGGTGGCAGATACACGCCCTTCCCCAGCAAAGATGCCTGTGAATCGGGTTACGTACTCGACTGCCTGGGAGTTGGCAGTGGAGAATTCACAGAGTTTCTAACCCTTTCAGTGCTGGAAAAAAATTAAAAGTTAAACTAATGTTGGTATTAGTAACAGCTAGAGCAATAGAAACAAGGAAGTAACTTTTTAGTTTTTTAGACTTTTTATTTTTTTGCTTTGCTATTGAAACTTGTTATAAATAGAGAAAATACAGTTACACATACAGTGCTCATGTTGTTGTAATATTAATTAACCACATGCACTTAATGTGCAGTTATTTTGTGGTGCTGCTTGTACTTAAATATTCTTAATACTGCCACTACTATTAATTATTAATAATAAGTACATGTAATTCACATAATAGCCTACAGACAATGTAAAATAAAGTGTTGCTGATAATTCACACAAGAATGTCAATATACACTGGAACAAGGAGAAAAAATAATAATGATGACATTTTAGTGACTAAAAACGAATGCAGCTGATGATGGTCAATCAGGCAGCTTCGTGCCAGTCTGGCTGTGTGCAGTTACACACGTGCAAAGTGCCTGCTGCTCTGTAGAAACCAACATGACGACACTGACGACACACATACGTGCCCTTGACCTTTGAGCAAGGAAAGTCTGAAAACCAGTCTTTAACAGAGTGCTTCTTATGCCACCACAGATGTTCTACAGACACATACACATACAGAGACACACAAACACCCATTTAACAGTTTCTGCATAAGTACAAAAATAACTCATTTCAGCTTTTCAAATCCGCATTGGAGAAAAGTATCGTGTCGGCTCGCTTCATCTTCACTTCGCTCGCAACGTTAGGAGGATGATTTCTAAGAGCCAAATGAACAAATGAGAGAGTTCTTCAGTATATTTAAAAAGCCACAAAAGTATAAAGAATGCCATCTTCAGTCAGAGACGATATGAAGCTCAGTTTGCATTGCTGAGAAGAGAGGAGCAAGACGAGTACATTTTGGGGAAATCAAGCTTCCGTCTGCACAGAGAGATGCTGTGATCCAGGCGTGAATGTCAGAATGACCAAACAGCAAAAGAGAGGGAGAGAGAGCGATAAAGAGAGAGAGAAGACTGTGATAGGAGAGTAGGAGACAGAGAGCGAGAAACAGAGCAAGCAAAAGCAACAGTGAAAAAAGAGACACATCGCATTTTGAAACCGTCAGGCACTCGTCTAGTCTAAGCTCTGTTTAATTTTGCCCGGAAATCTTAACCCCCCCTTGAGCATGGGCATGTCAGCTTCCCTAAAGTATTTCATATTAAGTACCCTTATCACTCAAAAAAATAATTTTGTAGGTTGTTCATATTACTTAATTAAAATGAGCTAAAGCAACACAACTCTAGAACATTTTGTTACAACTTGATTTCATTGTGTTCTATCCATTTAATTTGTAAAATGTAAGTTTACTTAATCCATTTGAGTTTGGACTACATACATACTTTTTGTAGCATTGACAAAACTGGGCAGGGGATTTCCATTTCCCAGCATGCTTTGCATGGGACTGGATGGGGTGAACAAATGCTGAAATTTATTTTATACATTTTTGAGCATTATAATAATAGGAGTAGATTTGTTAATGTTTAATGTTCTGTTATATTGGTATTTATAAAGAGAGTCTGTTATACTGGAGTTTTGGGGGTTACCACTGTGGTGAAGAATGGCGCTTGTGCTTAGGTTGTGGATGGACATTCATTTTCAAGAGATGTTTGATTAGAGTGCTGCTTAGCTCTGTAAGCAGTTGCTATCAAATTGATAGTGCACCAGTGTGGCAAGGTCTCTGATTTTCTTCTCAAGGAGGAAGTGAGGCTTGGGTAAACATTCAACACAAGTCTTTTATTTTATACACTTTCTAGGCTAACAAACCAAGGCTCTTTTAAATCCCTCTCAGCTCTCACTGCAAACACAAACAGCTGTTAGAGATAATTTCCCACAGGTGTCAATCCTTACCGTTCTTCTTCCTTTCGTGGCCTTGCTCTCAACAGATGTCGGTCGGCCATGCCCCCATCACCACAACCAATTTCATTGTCTTTACACTTGCTCAACTGGCAAATACTAATGATTTATAGAATACATTTAGTTGAACCAACATAAGACAATTATATTACACTTTCTCATATTCAGTTAGTAAGGGTAATGACTAAGTGTATAAATTACTAATATACTATATATGAGCACATTATAGTTCAGACGTATTTGTGTTTTGGGTGTCTAAACAATAAAAACAGTAAAAATATCAGGACCAGTGATGTAAAACTCACACCAAAGCTAACTTTGAGCTATAGACACAAAAATGTATTGGTACACTTGGTGAAAACTGCACATTTACATTTGAGCACTAATGCTGAGTTTGTAAGCTCGTTTTGTAAGTGAAACAATGGTTGGTAGGCTGCAGAGTAATTCAGAAACAAAATGACCACATGACAAATGAGTCACAATGCGTACTTCCATCAGTGACGGTTTGAGGTTAACAACTGATATAAAGGTTCCCTGTATCTCTGACATGACTAGAAACTTCCTATTCATGAGAAAGACTGCTTGAGAAAGACAATAATCTGTCATAACACTTATCTGAAGACACAAACACTTTCAACTATTGGTTGCTTCAAGAGAACTTTTAGGGTGGGTGGAAAACTTTCACAGTAAATGAGGAATCATTTTAAGTAAATGCAAGTTGTCTTAAACTTTGCTTGGGTAAATCATTATATAGCATGAAAATGAAGGTTTGGACAATTTTTGACAATCTATTAATACAATAAAATTTGTGTTTTAATATATCTGTGAACAATAATGAAATCTGAGAATGAGCTTGTTTGAAACCAGACTCCAGAACAATTGGTTGTGTTAACGAGTGGATGAAACTATTGTGGTAAAACTGCTCTTAGTGCATTTACATGCATGTTCTTACACCGATTATGCTTTATAAGCTGACAACCTGTATGGTCATGTAAACGCATTAAACGGCTTTCCTTTATCAGTGTGAGAATAAACCGATCGGCACATGTCAATTACCCGATTTCACAATGCATGTAAACACCTTTACTGGTTTATTCAATGTGCATAAGTGTTGTGCACATGACTGTTCATGGTTTCATGTCAAAAGCAAAAAATAACTTGATTATTTAAAATCTCATGTAAACGGGCTCATTTATTATTACAGTTCAATGGGGCAACTATTAGATGCAGATTAATCAGAAGAATAAAGCATGTGATAAGTTTCAGTATAGTAATGCATGTTAATAATGAGTAGAAATCCACTTATTGTCCTACATGTCTATTATGGGATTGGAAAAGAGTGAAGACTGCTTGTGTAACAATGAATTGTAAAATGTGGCTGCCAGGATATTGCTATGTGGATGCCAGGTTGTTCCAGAACAGATGGATGAAATGAAAAGGTGAGAGGAAAGGAGAGGTAAATCAGGGCTCAACAATAATGATGAAGAGATGTGAGAGAGTTTTGGGCCAGTTGATGGATCTGGCACTTCATTTGCTGAAATTGCAAGTAAACTGAAATATTTGATTTACTGGGATGTTTTGAACAGTGATATTGTGAACTGTGCTAAATTAACTGGCTTATAAAAGTGAGGTTTTTAAATTGTGATAATTGCTTGTGATAGTTTTGGAAGCCTCTTAAAGACTAGGCTGAACATTTTTAATCAATCAGTCATTTTTGCATAGTTTCCAGCAATAGAGAGTCATAGAGTTCCAGTATCACTATTTCCAGCTATTATTGCAAATTTAAAACCTATTAAATTGGTTCAAAATATTTTTTTGGTGAAGAAAACTTTCACTGAAAAAAATAAACACTGTTTATTTGACTTTTTACACAACAGGGCCAGAAAAAAATCCTAACTGTTGAGCCCTGTAAATAAATGACAGACGACCCATATGAACTTTCTTACCATTGTTATGGGGAATATCTTCACAAAACTCTTAATATTCTTCATCATCTGTGCTCGTCCACAACAGTTTTGCTGCCCGAGCCATGAAGCATGCCAGGAGCTCCAATGTTGCTGTTCCTGCATCCTGTGAACACACACAGCAAACTTCATAAATTGAGTGTAATTGAGACTGTGCATATCACTGCATAAAAGAGGGAAGAACATGGGAGATTGAAAGTCTCTAAAAAAAGAAACGTGATTGCCGTTTATCCTTTTATTCTATATCAAATGGATGCCAAGCACCAAAACATCTACGGAAGTTGTAATTGCTCTCAAGGCGCATACTGTGAAATAACTAAGGGGCTGCTCACACAGGACCAAATAAATATATAAAAAATAGACAGAATGGAAAATAATGCAGTTTTTTGCTGTAAAAACGTGGCATAATAGGGCAAGATGCATTGCAACAGTCAAAGATATTAATGTAGTGTATGTTTACATATTTTGCAGATTTTTTGGGCAAAAAAGTACATATTAAACACAAGAGTGAAACACACTCAGCTGAACAGATAAAGTAGAAAAGTGAGATATGAAACCTCAAGTGCTGTCAGTCGATTAAAATATGTAATCGCTAATTATTGCATAATTTGTGGTAGTAAATCACAATTAATCTCAGATTTTGAAAGTGCTGAAATTTTACCCTATATATATATATTTTGTTTCCTGTCAAAATGCACTTATTCCATCTTAGGAAAGAAAACAACATGTTACAATTAGGGGTCTAACGATTCACTTGTTTTCTCTTTGCATCGATTACTTATCCTGCCGATCTATGTGCATCAATCTAGAAATATGATTTCATATTAGTGTTGGTCAATGATTGATTTAAAATGCAAACAATCTGATGAATCGCAATTTCACAAAATTTGTGTAAAAATTGTGTCAAATATTTTTAAATATATAAATATTTAAACTTATATAAAAAGTGTGTTTTAATGGAGACATGTGCGGCGTCGTTCTCTAGGCACAAGCCCTCACAGGTGCACACTGCACTCTTCTGACACCCTTTTCAGGATCCCTACCTCAGTTCCGTCCATAACTCTCATTGAAACTTCTGAGCAGCTTTCGAGCACCTCGTGTCTGATCTCTCCTCAGGACGGCCACTGAGAATCACATGAGCAATTGACAGCTTGCGCTCTTGTCTCGTGTGAAACGTGCTCAAAACATTGTATTGGCTCATTGGCAACTCATTGGCTGCATCTGAAAACTGAAACATTCTGCCTACGGCAACTTTATACGGAGGTAGGATGAAAATAAGATGCTTTTCAAACTGTACTGAGACCCATTTTTTAAGAGTTCCATTTATCCGAAAACACAGTCGGTTAAGCCATTAACTGATTAGGCAGCAAGTTAGCTGCCTACATTTTAAAGTGCAGCCTTTGCATGGTCATTGCAGTGAAAGCATGCAATTTTTATAGCAAAATATGGATTACGTTTGGCTCTAAAATATTTTAGAGGCACATTGCACTCTGTTGAATTCCATGAAGATTATATGTAAATGTATTTAATGTGTTTTCTTTCGTGCTGCTTTTGGTGCAGTAAAATATCTTAAGTGCTTTCTCTTTCTTTTTCTTGCCTATAAGACATGAGGGGAGTATTTTAAGAATCCAGTAAATGCATAAAAAAAAATGCAGAATCAGTTTGTTAATCGAATTTCATTGTGAATCGAATCGAATTGAATCGTTCTAAATTTTTTTTTTTTTTTTTAATAGAATCGAAAATTTATGAAACATGAATAGAATAGTTTTCAACCAAAAGATTCACACACCTATTAACAAAACTAATGCTTCATTAACATTTTCCAAACAAAGCCTTCCACAGTATAAAGATAGAAATGTAGTAAAATAGCACCAATTCAAGTAACATTAGTTCCCCGAATTCTAAGCAAGAGGTTGACCAATTGTAAAAACTAGTCCGCTCATAGGTTGCAATTTAATTGCAATAGGTATTAAATCTCTTAAACTCTCATCCTCCACAATATTAATCAGCCATCAGACTGTGGCTATCCGCTTTGTTACAGCGATCATGAAGCTGCATTCCTGATTTGCGTCAGGGTGTCAGTGCCAGCATCAAGTGCCCCTTTGAACTCCACATGAAAAGTGCTTACAGACAAAAACATCTCATTCTGATTTTGGTGATAGTTAAGACTTGACATGCTTCTGTGGTATTAAAATGCACCTTACATAGGCTGAAAAATACTTGATTTCTATTACATGTCCCATCTGGGATTGTTTTCTACATCAAATAGCATTAAGAGCTCCTTTCTCCATAATTTTATCACTGACACGGGAGCACTTGTGTGTGTGTGTGTGTGTGTGTGTGTGTGTGTGTGTGTGTGTGTGTGTGTGTGTGTGTGTGTGTTACGACGTGTGCGTCAGTGTAATGATCCGGAGGTGGACACATCGCAAAGGTTCTGCTCTTCTAACAAGTGTTATGCTGGTTTATTAACGGTAAATGCGTTAATCATGATTAAGAACAATTATCGTGTTAACGCATGCGATTAATTAAAAAAGTTTAATGCATTAATTTCCTTAATCACAATGAAGACATTTACCATAGTAAAGTATTTTACTTTTATTTAAATATTTTAGAAATAAAGTATTTTTCAGCTTTTGTAATGCGCATTTAAATTGCCACAGAACACGCCAAGAAATTCTGACAGCTGTAGAAACCACACAATCTAGGTGACCAGAAGAATCTTATGCCTAAACGTTATGAGCAATAAGAGTATAAGAAATAATCAGAACCTTTATAATGTATACATATGCTGGCTATGAAAATAATTAAATAAATGATCAACTACAAAATGAAAGAATTAAATTAAGACATGATGCATGCTACAGTGACATGCAGTAACTAATTAAGACAATGCAACTGACTTCACTTGGCTCGTTCAAGAGTGTGTGAATTCTGCAATGAGAGACTAAAGTGTTGCGTTCACATTTCGGAGTGTATGTCAGAGGTGTATTAGGATTTTATTATGCAATTTGATTAACCTGTAATGTGCCCCTCGATTTTGGGTTCTAGCAGGTGAGGACACTTTTTCCCCTGGGATAGCAGAAGTGGTGAGAGGGGGCAGGGGTGAGAGAAGTTAACGCAGGGAGCTACATGGAGAAAATTACCCCACTGAAATCAAATTGCATATATGAGCAATTCTTTACTCACTCTCTCCTTTTTTCTCAAAAGAGAAAAATTATGAAGCTCAGTCACGTCACTTTAAAACTCTTATTTATAGTAATCAATCTAGCTAAGACTAATTATTGAGACAACAGGTGACCCGAATGTAACTCTGTCAGGCTTGTAAAACGGGGGCTGTCCCAGTGTTATTGGGACATCTGGTCAACCTATTCGAATCAGGCCATTTATATATATATATATATATATATATATAATGCAAAATATATATGCAAAATCCATTCATCACTCAACCAACACTTTCTTTCCTGTTCCTTTTCATGAGAGCCTCATCATTTTAGATCGTTTAAGCATTTAGAGCATTGGTCTGTGAAATATCAAACTATTACAGCAAAAACATCGGCGAAAGTTTGAGGAGTTTCTCCTATCTCACACTGTTGTCAGGCTGACATTAATAGGTCTATTATTTAATCTGGACATCCTGTCTCTTCAAAACAACTGGCTTTGATGGTGGCCAATACTGCATTACTCAAAAAGCAGTTGGCCCTAATCTCCAGGGCAGCTGTCCCATTCAATGGCACTTGGTAGGAGGTGTTTGGTTAGAATTAGAGTGTCATTCGGTGTGTTTGTGTGTGTGTGTCCCACCTGCCCCTTGGGTTGGGAGAGTGGAAAGCCCAATAATATCTGCAGGGGGTTAGCAGGGTGGCACAGGAACAGATGAGCTCAGCAGGATAGAGCTCTACTCTCCCTGATACACTGCCACTAAAATAGATGGGTGTGTCAATGCTTTTTGTGTGTCACACCCTCAAGTAAACTATCACTAACTGTTCAGGGGCAACTTAACTTTCACATATTTAAACAGACAAGAGCACATGATGACTCTAAATCTTTATAGCATTACAGTTTGATTTTCTGTTAATGCATGACTTTCTGTAAAACTGCTTTGAAACGATGTGTGTTGTGAAAAGCGCTAAACAAATAAATATGACTTGACTCCACTTGACATGAGTTTGTGCATGTGCACAATATTCACGATATGCACAATATGAGTGATCGGTGTTTCATCTTGCTATTGTTCCCTCCACCATAATAGCTCCTGCCAATGATGGTGCTAAACACAGGAGTTATGACACTGCCAGTCTCATGGGACTGGGCGCAGCTTGGCAGACAGTCTGGCACTGCCAGGTGTTTTGATTAAGACCCAGATTGCTTGCTTTACTGAAATGAAAGCATCACAGGTTAGGCAAAACCTAAGAATGCAAAGGATCAGATAACTGCTTTTTTAAGTACTTGGAATACAAACAAAATATGGTTTACGAAAATCAATGAAAACCATTTGCATTTAATGTGTGTGCCAATACAAATATTTGATGATTTAGACCAACATCTGCCAATAATGATATAGATCGGTATTTTATGCTACTGTACCTTTTTTGAATCCACTCATACTTAATTACACAAATTTGAAAGAAATGTAAATAATAACTTTATTCTCTGTATTTCTACATGTCTTCCATGTTTCAGAGAAACTGGTCTCACTTATAAATAAAACACTGAAACCAAATTATTCACTTTTAAATTCTATTAACATTCTTAGCTCATGACACGTGTTTCTGCCTCTTTTTGACAGGAACAAATCAACAGGAATTATTGATGGTTTTTAAACAATTGGCCGATATCCAATAATAGTGTATATATTTGCTTTTATGAGTCAATAACAGAGTTCGGACGATACATTGGTGCATCTCTCATTTAAACTCCTCTGAATGTATTTAAACATACTTTGTGATTGTTACATCAACATCTTTTTATTAACCTCAAAGTGTGATAAACTTAAAAACTTTGTTTTATAGGCATTTTGACCTTTTTAGACAGGGCTGTATAGAACGAAAAGAGAGAGAGGGTAAATGGCACATGATGCAAGCTGGATTCGAACCAGTGTCCCGTGAGAACATGCGCCTACTGCTCTGAAAAACATAATACAGTGGCAAGAAAAAGTATGTGAACCCTTTAATTACCTGCATTAATGCATACATTTGTCTTAAAACCTGGATTGATCTTCAGATAAATTACAATAATGAACAAACACAATCTGTTTGAACCAATAACAAACAAATTATTGTACTGCTCTTGAACAAATGATATACATCAAACAGACATTCAACAGTGTAGGTCGGAAAAATAATGTGTTATATAATGTATTAAATCCAAGGGTTTACTTACTTTTTCCAATGCACTGTGAATGTTTAACAGGATGTGTTCAATAAAGACATGAAAGTTTATAATTGTTTGTGTGTTGTTAGCTTAAGCACATTGTGTTTGTCTGCACTTGTGACTTTGATGAAGATGAGATCACATTTTATGACCAATTATGGCAGAAAACCAGCTGATTCCAAAAGGTTCACATACTTTTCTACAGTAAAATGTGCTGTAGTGTATAAATATATTTATTAAACATAAATATGTGTTTACATCAAGTTCTACAACTTGAGAAGCACATTGTGAAATTTGTACAATGATTTTACTACTAACACAAAAATCGAATCATTTGGCAGTTTGTCTATAAATACAAGACTAGTTTGATGTCTCAGAATCCCTGCTTTTATATGTCTGCCTTCCTGGATACAAGACTTGAAGTCTTAAATAATTACTTTTTAAGGCAAAAAAAGTGATGACTTCTCAGTGATTTATTCATATCTGTGTGCACACATGTCATGTTTTGAGACATGAGGTCATAATGAGACCACAAATAATTGAAAGCCCTTCCTATTTCTGATTAGCATATAGCATAAGAGCATAATTTACTGGAGGCCACGAACAGATGTTCTCTTTTCTCAGATTTGCAGGCCAAATTTGCTATTTTTCTCAGTAAACAACCTTTCTTATAACTTTCTAAGAAATAGAAATAATTCGAAAAGCCTTCAGCAACCAGGGTTAGGAGGGTTACTTTTGAAATGTATTCCACTACAGATTTTACAGAATACATGCTGTAAAATGTCATTTGTAACGTATTCCGTTAGATTACTCAAGGTCAATAATGTATTCTAAATACTTTGGATTACTTCTTCAGCACTGGTAGATTTTCTTCACTTGTTTTGACTATAAAAAAACAAATCAGTGACAAACTGTTTGTTTCGGTGGCCAACACAGCAACATTGGCTGGCTCCACCAATAGTGTGAGCTTGGGGTAGGGGAACCTGTTTGATCAACCAATGAAAGACTGGGGGAGTGTTTGGAAAACCTTTTTGCTTTTAGCTTTAGAAATGTAAATTATTATTTCCATTTGGTAACACTAGTGCCGCAAAAATTACACTTTTTACTCATCACAAGACTGGCTACATGACCCTGATGATTACAGTAAAATGCCACAATAGTAAACACAATGTAAGCAAGTATTCTGCATAGACATACTAAATGAGGGAGATGACAAGTAGGATGGTAAGAACATATCTAGTTCAGTCTGTACCATCTTTTGCCCTGTCAATAGAATCGCTTCCTCATTGGGTCATGTGTTTGCATGAGTGCGTGTTCTAAAGAACAGGCAGTACTACTCATAGTAAAAAATGGCTGAACCACATGTCTGATGTGTGAAGTGTGAAACCACTGGTAAGCAGCAACGGGGAAATACACAAACACTGACAGGTTCTTTCCCCACCGCATGCAGTTATCATTCAGAAAAAAAGAGATCTCAATGAAATCACAATGTCAGTATTAATCACATAAAACTGGGCCATGAATTATAATGCTGTTGCATTGTAAGCATCCTCTTTTAGAAGACCGTTTCGATCCAAAGACTCTTTATAATAGTCATAAATGCAAATACTTACAGACCCCCATAAACGGAAGATTGTGTTATATTATGTGTTATATACAACCAAGGGCTCTTTGAGTTATATTAGCCCTACTCACCGATAGATGTGCATTCAGATGCACTTAGAGATAATAGGAGAGATGGCTCCATCCCTTGACACTTCTGCCCCTCTGCAGTGCCCACTTGGGGGTAGATGATCTGGACAGGGTAGGGTGTTTCAGGGAAGTCCAGAAGAAATCCATTCAAGCGCAGGTAGTGTCATGTTTTAGGGCTATGTGCGGACCCTGCAAAAGAATAACAATGGATAAATAGTATTGTGATAGATATGCTCAAGTATGAACATCTATGAATGATTTCTACTCTACATGTGTATTTTATAGTTTATGGACAGGCCCCATTCACTTCCATTGTAGGTGCCTTACTGGAACTGCGATTTTTGCTTCTTCTTTTAATTAAATTTTAAATGAATGTGGTATAAGACAAAATAGTGTTTGTGGTAATCAGCATTATGCCACAAATGCTGTCAATCTGTAGCACAGATCCAAAAGCATGCAGCATGAACACACGTCAAGAGAGGGGCATCAAAAAAATATTTTGTGATGATCTGCAATTACTTGTAACAAATGAGTTGGAGACAGAAATAGTGGGGGATGATAACTGGAAACCCAGGGGGCAGAAACAAGCGCTGGATCAAAGGAGGAAAAGAAACTCTGGGAAAGAAACGACCGTTAATAAGGGTGAGTCCTGCACCTGTGTCGAACACACTCTGACATAAAGGCAGAGAAGCATGAATGAGAACTTTCCATTATACACTGACACACACTACACACAAAAGAAAAGGAACACACACACACACTTCCACACTTCTTCTCTGCAAACCATTCATATCACATATACAGAAATGATGTGTCACAAGCCAACTGTTGCTCCATATAGAAGGGTATGCATGGCACGAGTGGGAGGGGATGTGAGGTAGAGTGACCATGTGACCTCAACTGGAAATTGGCCTCATTAATTTTATAAAGGAGAATTCTGCCATTTATTGACCCGCATGTTGTTCCAAACCTGTATGACTTACTTTCTTATGTGGAGATCAAAATGAGATTGAAGGCAGAATAACAGCCTCAGTCACCTTGCATGGAAGTACAATGAAAGTGAATGGTGACTGAACATCTCATTGTGTGCTCCAAATGGGTTCAGAACAACATGAGGGTGAGTAGATTATGTAATAGTGGTACCATGGTACAGTGTTGGTGTCACTCGGTGCATTCTTCCCAAATAATAAAATAATGTCAATTTCCTGTCACTTTATTTACTTATATGATAAGTAGCCATGTAATACTCACTTATATGAACACAGTTGCAGCTGCTGTGTTTGTTTTAGTTTTGCTGTGTTTCCAAAAGAGAGAAAGGGAAAAAACAAAAGGGTTCAGGATGACTTAGCCCAACAAGGAAAGAACGGAATTCTGATGGTAAATTCTGAACTTGTTTCAACACATCTTACACACACACACAACCGATGACCAACATTAAGCTTGTCCTGACAAATCAGGAAGAGTACAAAGTTTGACAAAACGACGGGATGCTCCTACACAGTATTCACATGCTTCTACTTGTACACACATAAACGCATGGGGCCTTTCACTCTGTAAACAGTCGTGGTTCTTTTAGGTGTAGTTTGTTTATGGCTGAATGGTAGTTTAACAGGGTGTAAGAGAGGAGGGCTCTCTGACGCACATTCTACAAACATCAAGAATAGAATTATGCGATTCAAAGCCATTTGCAACAGGGCAGGCAGACCTCTGACGTTCGGTACAAAGTAAGGCAAAACCATGCAGCAGAACTAAACAAGGCCAGCAAAGTAACAGAGAAGCTCATCTAATAATTTCATTAATAACAGCATGTTCATCTCCACTCAGGAATGTATGAAAGAGTCTGAATCATCAAAGTTATCATACCAAACTCTCATTCAAGTTCTAGTGTTTTCATATAGAGCATAATGAGTCAGAGCATTCCTGATATTGAGCAATGGCCAAAACTTCCTCAAATCTATTATGTTTGTGATTACACAACAATGCGAGTGATTCTGGTGAGGTACAGTTTCTACCGAAGAAAGGATTTATCGCAACAGCTCATTACGCCAAATGAGGGGAAGATGTTGTAATTTCAGTTGTCTCGTCCGAGACCGTCGATCCGTGCATCATATCACGTGGCTTGTTGAGCGTGTTACCGCGGAGACGTAGCACGTGTGGAGGCTTCGCGCTATTCTCTGCGGCATCCACGCACAACTCACATTATAGCGACCAGGAAGATGTTACCCCATGTGACTCTACCCACCCTAGCAACCGGGCCAATTTGGTTGCTGGGGAGACCTAGCTGGAAACCCTTGAGCTTATTAAAATTGTCTTGAAAGAGTCTTTATTTTTAGGGTACTTAGAAGCATAAACAGAATTTATAAGTGTTCTCAAAAATCATTTACATTTATGCATTTGGCAGACGCTATTATCCAAAGCGACTTACAGTGCACTTATTACAGGGACAATCCCCCCGGAGCAACCTGGAGTTAAGTGCCTTGCTCAAGGACACAATGGTGGTGGCTGTGGGGATCGAACCAGCGACCTTCTGATTAACAGTTATGTGTTTTAGCCCACTATGCCACCACCACTCCAAATCAATGCATAAACAGGCACTTTTAGCACTGTGGACTTCTAACCGTCTCGTTAAAAATAAATTCACACCCTCAGTATTTTAATTTGTTTACTAGCTAGAGGTCGACCGATTGTGGATTTTGGCCGATTAATTGGCCGATTGTTTTTAAAATCAATTAATAGAATTTGGAATGAGAGTTCAAAATGAAAAAAATTCCAAATGCTGTCTGTTGTGCAACCAAAATCCCAATAATAACCAGAAAAATGAAGATATGTTGCATAACGTGGAACTTTTAACTATAAACAAACCCAGAATACACATATTTGTATCGGGACTCTTATTTTGAGGTGACAGAGACTTGACTTCATTACAGTGCTCTATATTTAAGTATTTACCAAATTAAGATTTTATAACCTATATTCACCAGAATAAGGATTTTATACATCACCAGATGAGGTTTTTTATTATCACTCACAAGAAAGTTGGAGACACGATGTATGTGTTTGGGGCACGTTTATATATAGTCGGACTTTTCTTTGCATGCCCTCACTTCAGTTTAAAACACTAGATTTATCTAATCAAAATAACATAATATGCATTGAAGTGAGGGAAAAATATTGATGAATATTGTCAATAATGAAATATTTAGATTCAGCAAATGCCCACAAGGTGTCAGCGGTTGTTTTTATTTCACCTCTAGAGGCCGCTGTTATATTGTTAATCCGTTCTTAAGGCCCGGGTACTTAATTTTTCCACATTCCTTATCTGATCACGCCCACACGACCGCGTTGCCTTTCTGAGTTTACTTTTCTGACTGCGAACGAATACGAACATGCGCTCGACGCATGCTCATTACAAATGCTTTGTGACTCTTTTAGTACAGTCAATGGCCAGGTCAAGCCGCGCAGCTGTGCTGATGACACTATTTGCATCACACATACTGAGCGTGGAGCGATCCGCAATGCGGGTACCCAAAGTACAAAGGTACCCAAAAACAGTGCCTCGCCGGAATATGTAGATGACATGAAGTGATGGTCCAAGGTTAGTTACATTGATATCATTAACTACTTTGAATTGTTCTTTCTTTAAATACATTTTTGCTCCAAATAACACTAAAATGGTTGTTGTTCTCCACCTGGATCACTCGTTTCGGTTATTTTTACATTGCGTCTCTAGACCAGAAACAGAAAACCAGCAATTAGAGTCATCTTAGCGCCTCCCAGTGGTTTCTCACATGGAAGTGGTGGTAGAAACCGTACATAAACAGTAAACTTTTGTCAGATTCTGATGTTGACAAATGATTTCGAGGGTTCTCGTAGATGGCCGTGGCTTCAAGCCATAAACAGAGCTCAATGGACTTGAGGAAATTATTCCAATTCACTACTTTGCAGCAAACATCTCATATCATAATAATAATTGTATTGTTAAGAATATTTGTGTATTTATGATGGTTTTGTGTCATACTTTCGTTTTATCGTCTAATCTGTCAAATCACAAAACTCTATCGGCTTCCCACCATGATGTACTGGGCACGCGCTGAAGTTTTTGTAACAATAGGATTGGTCTATGGTAAAAGCATGGAGGTTGGCATCTCAGTATATAAGATCTCTGGTAGATCCCTCTAGCGCCAGCCACAGAGAAACGCGTAGGAATAAAAATAAAAAAGCAACTATCTGCATACATTTTTGCAGATAACCGATAGATCCAAAAAGCAAATATCGGCATTGATTAATCGATAAAACCAACGATATGTTTCTGTGTGGTGTTAATATGTTTAAGTTTGCAGCTGCTTAATGGAGCTATACAGCATATTCATAGATGGCAGATTAAATTAAACACCAAACACACAGAGAAACTGAGAATCAGACACTTGACCATAACTAACCAGCAATAACAAGAGTACGGTACAATCAGTGGAGCAAAGGGGAGTGAATGAGAGAAAATGGGCGGTGATAGAATAACGGCCTCTACACAGGGAGCCGTTTACCCTCCTGACGTTCCACAACGAAAAAATTGTTGAATTATGTCAGCAGCTGTGAAGTCTATAAAATGGCCTAATACTTCTCTCTTTTTTATCTCCTCAAAAGTTGTCTGCACCAGAGGCCCAGAGGCCTAAGCCATGGGATAATGGAAAGAAAATAGCGGACATTTTTGTGGCGGCCCACAGAAACCAGGGGTCATGCAATAAAGACTGGCGAGATCACTAGTAAATTGTACACACATTTAAACTGAAGATGCAGCCAGCTCCACCACATGGAAGGGAAAGAGCTGGGGTCTTGCAACCTTCTCTTATGATCTGTGAACTGGCAACCGACTGTTTTCAAACGGCTGGGCTCGTGCTACAATTGATGTGTAGCAATGAAAAATGAAAGTGATGAATTATTACTGTTCTGAGAGTACTTTTTATAGCTCTGATTGTTTGTTTGTGCAATTTCATCTCATGGATTAATGAAAAAAAGACATCATGTTGGAAAAAGTAGAGTAGCTTTATGTAACTTCAGTAAGTAATTCA